>NC_047063.1:6528445-6623251 GCF_902459465.1 Asterias rubens
ACCAGATAGTCTGGTTTGTCCAATGTATGGGGGGGGGGGGAAGCCACAGTTTCTATTGGCTGTTGAATTTACATATAGCGCGTAACGAATGTTTTCATTGGTCGATTTTGCCCTACTGCCAGAGCAGCATATTGTATTCAACATCATGGAAGAAAACGTTGAGTAGTTGCGGCGGCGGTGATTTCTTATTAATTTAGCATCGTTTTTCTTGCGGGAAAATTGATTAAATGTGAATGGTTTCAAGTTAAAAATCGATATTTTTGTATCAAGCATAAATGTTGCAAATTATGCTTCGCAAATTGGATCGCAACATTTGCGATGCACTTTTTACAATTGCATAGCAAATCATCAAAATTGCATCACAAATTGCGATGTGATACAGGCGAAATCGTTCCCTGATTATCACAAGCGCTGGATGGCGTAATTGTCTTGTCGGTGCAGCCTGTCCGCTTCCAGGAGGATGTTATTCATGAGTAGAAAATGTATTGTTCTGGAAGAGCACGGCCGGTCCGCTTCCAAGCCGCTGATATTTATGACCTGAAAATACAACTTGTTTATTCATGAGACTTATTGTTATACTAACAATAGCGCCTGGCAAGGATAGCTCATTAACTTCGCCGCGCTTCAACGCACATGGCCGTTCTTCCACAGACTGTCCGATGTCCTTAGCAACGGCGGTATTTGCTGTCCAGTCCGCAGACTGTCAGCGGAGGAACGCCCGGGAGGTTTTGACAAGGCGCCTAACCACAAACGCTGTCAACATTTATAATGTGTTCCAAGCCATATTTCAGACATACATGTAAGACCTTGTTGCACTGAGAAATATGACGTTTTCCCCCAATTGATTGTACACAATTCAGGTTTGATTCCATGCTCTAAACCCTACCAAAGGCACATTAAAGTAGTAAGGCTTTAGGAAGAAGTCCGTAAATGATCTGCGGCTTCACAAAATCCCCCCAAGACTATACCTCCTGCAATCTCCAGACACTGCATTGACAACATCCAAAAGTAGTACCCAGCATCGTTAAATCTACTCTCAAGCACTGCATTGTGGGTAAGCTGTTCCAACACCCTGACGGCGTCATCCTGTCGTCCGGCTTTGTGGAATGCTGTCACAAAAAAGAAAATAATATTGGTCTTTCATATTGTCTGATTGTTTTCAATAATTGACATTTACCAAGGGGAATTCAACAACAGTGTCTAGAGTAAAAAAATGTCAGCAAATTCACAGGCAGTAACACCCTAAACCACATGTTTACCCCTCCATAACTTATGGTCAGATAAGAAAGATGGTGTTGAAAACTGCTGTTTCCCAAACCAGTGAGTAACAACCCGAGTTTGTCTTAAGCCGTGTTCGCACTGGATTAATATTTTGGGTAACTTAACCATGACGCTGGGTAACATTCCGACGGGTTAACTTTCCCACCGTCCGCACTTGGATTTATTTGACTCGGGTAAACTTACCGAGACCGTGGGTAAACTGACCGAGCTGGCTCCCTGCGTAACCTTTGACCGCACTTTTTGGTTTTCGGCTCGATCTTTCACAAATATTGTTAATCTAAACGATTCGATATCAAATTCACCGCTCCTCTTTCGTTTTTTTTACAACTTGGAAGAAAGACGAAAGACTTGCTAGGCAAAAGAGCATGTACAACGCTGCCTGCCAATGAGGCATGCTCCGACACAAAGGGCCCATTACGCGAACTTATAAATCCGTGTACGGGAAAATTATTCCGCGTTTTTCAGCTGAAGAGTTGCATTCCTGATTTGTGCTACATTGAATAGTTCGATAATCACGAAAAGCTTGTTCTTCCATGACCAAAACATGTCAGCTTCCTCGGGTCAGGAAGATTTAACCAAGACGATGCCTCCGCACTGGACTTTCTGGCTCGGTTAAACTGACTCGGTCAATCTTCCTGGGCACTCGGTCAATCTTCCTGGGCACCTTTGGCTCGGTTAAACTAACCGCGCGGCGTGTCAGGAAAACTACCCAGGCTGTTCGCACTGGACCTAAAATGGGTAAGTTACCCATTGGCTCGGTTAGTTTGCCCAAATTCAGTCCAGTGCGAACACGGCTATAGACATACTAGGGTCTGCTTTTAACGGGTGATTCACGAAATGTGGCTTCATGTACCCACTTCAAGTACCCAAACCATGTACAGGAAGTACCCACTTCAAGTGCCAAGTTCATGAGACCACTTCATGTATATGATTTCGTGTACCCACTTCATGTACCCACTTCATGTACCCACTTCATGTACCCACTTCATGTACCCACTTTATGCACCCACTTTATGTTCCCACTTCACTGTACCCATATCACTGTACCCACTTCATGCCACTTCATACAGGTACCCACTTCATGTACCTAAATAATGTACCCACTCCATGTACCCACTACCCACTCCATGTATCCATTTCATGTACCCACTACCCACCCTGTATACCCATTTTATGTACAGGCTCCAGGTACCCACTTATGCCATCAATAAATCAATATCTTTATATATGAACTTTAAATTAACGGGTGCGTTCGATTAGCTTCCCTGGGTCGACCCCGATCTGCCCCTGGTACGTTCGAATAGCTTTATCGTCATTCCTGGGGCTCACCCAGGTCAGCCCCAAGTGCCCTGCTTGTGGAACGGGTCACTTGGGCCTGACCCAAGGTGCATGACGTCACCACGAGAGGGCGAGTGATCGTTTGTAGCTCACGGCAGGGGCTCACCGGTCTGAGCTCACTGGGGTCGACCTGGGGAAGCTAATCAAACACACCCTATAATATACATTGTACTTACCTCTTTGAGCTTCTTCAAATCTGTCATTCTCTGCTAGCCACTGAGCGTATGGGACATATACATCATCCTGTAGGTATACCACAAACAATAAAGCTTGTTATCTTCAAGTGTACACGCTAATCCTCCAACCAGATTTGCAGAATGGAATGGTGATATAAACCTATATTGTGCTGCTAATATCAATACCAGCATCTTGTGTGTTCTATGTCACGCATCAAGTATGCTTTGAGATAAATACGTTATCACACCCACGCTTGTGAAAGCGTAATACGGAAAAATATAGGAAATACGGAAAAATATAGAGCGTCTGCGTCCTATATCCAACTCGGACTTCGGCCTTCTTAGATATGGGACGCAGAAGTGCTTTACTTTTCCAGATTCTACTCGCGTTTGTGTGATAACTTGTGTGATAGTATTAACTTTGTGATATTATAAATGAATATTGTTCTTGGTTTGCAACCATTTGTTTGTGTTGTACAAAACTGTACAAGCCTCATGTTATACTAAAAAAGTAAGAATGGTAAAACAAACTTGGAAACAAGAGGTGTCACACCCTGGTGGACAAACTTTTGTAGTGAAACTGTCAAGCATTCTTTTTTTAAATGGTATAGACCAATCCGACGAGACCAAAAGTAGAGGTAGCTCCCTCTATTGAAAATTACCAACTGCGATGTCTTTTTGTGCACAATCTAGGCATCGAAGACACCGCAGCAACGGTGCTCAACACTTGCGCGCCCGGTGCGCGTCGGATTGGTCTATAGGAACAGTGTCAATCAGATTGGAATATAAACTTGGAAGGTTGGAACTGAATGTGCTTGTGTCAATCACTCTACTAGTAAGATGCTAACCATACACAGTATCATGAGAGTTAATATCACACATTGACGTTAACTCCAACAAGCAACATCATCATGAGCTTCTACAAGACAAAGATCTGAAATGGGATCCCAAAACACCTCAACCACTCAATAAAGGAAGGGATCTTGGCAAATCACATCATCGGTGACTTGGGCAGTATCTGATTTGGCGGCTACAGCTTTGGCTAGATTGCACGCGTCTGCCTATTCCTCATCACTGTCAGATGCACTGATCTAGCCGTAGCTGTAGCCAAAGTCGCCGTTTAGGACACGGCTTAAGACACCATACACAGTATCATGAGAGTTGATATCACACATTGACTTCAACTCCAACAAGCAACATCATCATGAGCTTCTACAAGACAAAGATTCGAATTGGGATCCCAAAATATCTCAACCACTCTGTAAAGCATGAGCATGATATCGTACAATGTACATTCAATGAAAATATTGGCTAGAGATGAGAGTCAATGCACGCACATGAGACAATCATAAAGCCTGGTTTATACTCCCTGCCATGCGATACAAATTTGAGTTCAAAAATTTGCAAAGAATAATTTGCATGAGTTGACCTGTCTCAAACTCCTGCGGTACATTCTCTGTGAAAAACAGCCATGTGCAGATGTGCATTAGCAGATGTGCATTCATACCGCATTAGCAGGAAGTAAGAACAGGGCTTCATACATGTATGTGATCATTGACTCTTAGTTCTAGCCATTACTTTCAATGAATGCATGTAAAAATATAACATAATGAACCAGTCCATTCTTGGTCTTCTGGCATTAAAGGTGTGCATGTTTGCTGTGTGTAGACTTGAACTCACTTTACACTAGTACTTCCTATAATAATAATAATTTGGGAGCCTAATCATCCTTACTCGCAGCTAAGAGCTGAATTGCGAAGGATGTGGCTACAATGTGTTCGAGAAGCTGGCATGCAAGGGCGCATTCAGCTGCCAGCCACATCAACCCATTATGACCATGGAGCACAGCCAGAGATCGAAAGTGTTTGATTTTTCCCGAGGGGGGAAAACCGGATGGTCTGGAAAACCCTTGTGTGACACAGCAGAGAACCAACGCACAACTCAACTCACATATAGCCCTGGTCGGGTATCGAACCAGGGTCACCTTGGTGAGAGGCGAGCGCTTTACGTACAAGCCAACCATCACTCAAAAAATTACAGCGCTTCTGTATCCGATACCATATGGCAAAGCTTAATAAGGGATGCAGACAGGTTTTTTCGTTTTCCCGTATTCAACAAGCGTGTGTTTAATTTTTCCTCAAGCAAACTTGACACACAGCTTGAAATATAGCACGATACGCGGAGATAGAACAGTGTGTTAGAGCAGGATCTGATATGGGCTGTGCAATATAGGTTTCACACTCTTGTTGCTATGGAACAACCAATCAAAATCAAAGACCGCCTGAAGATAAATTATTTTCAGTAAATCCATTATTGCCGTTTTCGTTCAAGCTGGTATTTAAAGGCAGTGGACACTATTGGTAATTAATCAAAATAATTATTAGCATAAAACCTTTCTTGGTAACAAGCAATGGGGAGAGGTTGATAGTATAAAACATTGTGAGAAACAGCTCCCTCTGAAGGGACGTAGTTTTCGAGAAAGAAGTAATTTTCCACAAATTTGATTTTGAGACCTCAGATTTAGAGTTTGAGGTCTCGAAGTCAAGCATCTGAAAGCACACAACTTCGTGTGACGAGGGTGTTTTTTTCTTTCATTATTATCTTGCAATTTTGACGAACGATTGAGCTCAAATTTTCACAGGTTTGCTGGTCTTTGACAATTACGTAGTCACAGGGTCAATAAAACACATTGTGGTTCTTGTCGGTCTCTCTAAATCAATATTGAAATGGAGTAATAATACAGGAGCTATTGGTTCTATTTGATAAATCACCGTGACTCACCTTAAACTCTGGGTGTTTTTCAATCAAT
Organism: Asterias rubens; assembly: GCF_902459465.1. Lineage (NCBI taxonomy): Eukaryota > Metazoa > Echinodermata > Asteroidea > Forcipulatida > Asteriidae > Asterias > Asterias rubens. The sequence goes on from NC_047063.1 coordinate 6,534,050, forward strand.
GTAAAGGCAGCTTCCCAGTGTCTGGACTCTACATGAAGTAAGACTAATGCCTTTGTATCTCCCATCTTAGTGTAGGTCTCGGCAGCATACGCATACTGCTCCATCTTCTTGAAGAAGAACGCACAGCGGGATAGAGGTTCTCTTTCTGCTTTGTCTAGTTTACGAGCAACGTCTATCAACCTAAAGATACAACCAAATTTCATTGTTTGTTATTACATATCAAGAGAATTACTTTCATAAATTTATATAATATCTCTCATATCTCTCTCTCTCTCTCTAGTCGACCGAGGTCAGAATCATGTTGAGGCTCGCCCCTTCCTGTCTATCACTCATTAGGTTGGGAAGATTAATTGAAAGCACCATAATGTCCCTAGCAACTACATCTGTATAGCTGAGCTTCTGTCTTCCCCTATTTACCGTTCCATGTTTTGGTGACCAGGTGATAAGCTGAAAGACGGGTTCTTTGGTGTTTCTGGTGGACTAGTGAAATTTACTACTCGACAAGTCTATAAAGAGAGTTATGCCACATAACGGGAGAGAAGAAATCTTTCGCAAGAATACTTGAATGAACCACAGATGTCAATGTGCTATAATAAAACAGAACTCAACAAAATCAGACATAGGCCCTTTTCGAAAGCACGACTTCGGCTCCAGATTTGGCTCAGGCTAGCTTGGCCCCGTGTCTGTTTTGTGATTGCGCATGCTTTGCGTACATGCTCAGAGCTTCAGACAAGAGAGCAGAGTCTGAAGCCGATTCCAAAGTCAAAGCCGTGGCCTCGAAAGGAATCACAAGCTACTTACATGTCAGCCCAGTTATGATCGCCGATGATCTCAATAGCTTTAAGATGTTCCCCTGCCGAGAGGTACATCTCTGCTGCTGCTCGAGGTTCATTGATGTTCTTAGCCCAGTCAGCTTGCTTGGTTATAAGAAGCTTCTTGTCTTGAGGGTCTCCCGACCCAATGAATTCCTGTTGTAATAAAAACATCTCATGAATCAAGAACCAAGAACCAAGAACCATCACTAAGTTTCAATCGAGGAACCAAAAACCTTCCATTGCCTTCAGAGGTTGAACGTATTAGCACTGAGATATGTGACCCAGAAACCACAGACCCGCACAGGAATAGAATGTGCTAGTCTTGCATGTAGTCTCCTGTGATTATGCAAGATTTGATTTTTCACTCATTTACTTATACAGGAAAATATGCCAGAGTCGTGCATGGCCTACGGGCTGCTTTTGAACATGAAACTTGGTTTAGAAACGACATTGTGAAAAATTGTAACAATTAAGCATAAAAAGGGATACAAATCTTGAATAGTCTGAGTTTAACTAATTGACCTTTTCCACAGTGCAGTTAATGTGATTCCTTACCATTCAAATCCAAGTGGCAAAATTGAAACGGCCAGTAAAACGACTGCTTTTTACCAGAATTAAAATTACAATTGAATATATATTATTTGCACACAGGGCATGCACAGACTAAAGTCCATGTCACCCAAGACAATTTACAGCCAAGCAATTCCAGGCCATCTCACATAAGAAAATTCACTCACATGACACTTTTTCTCATTTTTTTCCCTAGGGTTAGTGAGTTACAGGTAGAAATCTCGTGCTGCTAAGGTATTCCTTTTGCATGCAGTGCAGTTGGTTGCCTCCAAGTTGTCTGATTGTGAAATTGCCCCAGGTGACAAGGCCTTAAGACATGCAAGACAAAATTTAGAATACATTACCTTTGCATGATCAAACATCCGTAGGTCTGTGTACATGTTCATAGCTCTTTGTTCCTGCCCAGCTCTCTTATAAAGCTTAGCTGCTTCAGCAAACTTGCCCTGATAGGCGTAGACATCCGCTAAGAATAACTGATCGTTCACCTCACCACGACGCTTACGCTCCTTAAGGTAAAAAACAAAAACATTGATATATATAATTATGAAGACTAAAGGCCCGGTCACACAGGCCTCGATAACAAGAACAAAAACGATAACATTAAAAATGCACACCCTTGATTGGTTGATTAAGCATGGGCGTATTCTGCGCGGAGCAATTCAACCAATAGAATGCATTCTACAACGTAGAACGAAGGACCGGTTGCAACGTGTTCGAGAAGCAGGCATGCAAGGGCGCCTCTGGCTGCCAGCCACATCAACTCATTATGAGCACGGAGCACAGCCAGAGATCGAAAGTGTTTGATTTTTCCCGAGGGAGGAAAACCAGATGGTCTGGACAACCCTCGTGGCACAGCAGAGAACCAACGCACAACTTAACTCACATTATGGCCGTGGCCGAGAATCGAACCGGGGTCACCTTGGTGAGAGGCGAGCGCTTTTTGCACAAGCCAACCATGCCAAGTTAAGTTCAGGTCAACTTTATGCCAGGTTAAGTAGGATTTGAAACTTTGCATGGTGGGAGTATAATCAGGTGAGGTTAGCGGAAAGACAATGTGTAAATCTCTGAGAGTAAGTGTTGGTTCTGAGAAGAATTCATTCATTCAATGAGACATTAATTTCACATTCATAAATACCTAAGACAGTTTATCCATTCTGATTGGTCGAGAGGGCATCACGAGGGGTTGTTTGAACGGATGATATAACACCAGTAAGAAGTGTTGAAACATGGGCGTGACACGCGAGCTTGCACCTGTGCTTATAAGACAGTTTCTACATTCCTATTGGTCGGGAGCAACGGCTGGAACAGTTGTGCCACATCACGCGATACGCGCGACGCGCACAGCAATCTCCTACTAAGGAGTTGTTTACCCGAGGGCCTTACCATTTTATAGCTGGAGGGGTGTTGTGTTGAAAGAAATCATTGAACAATTATAATTTTTGGATTTACTTTACTTTTGGACCAAAAAGTGTTGCTGTTTTTGACCGAAAAGGTATTTATGAATGGGAATCAAAGTGTGTTGAATCGGTTTTCAATTAGTGGTTTAAACCCGCCGCGGCCTGGTTCTTGATAATTTACCTCGACTTCGTCTCTGTAAAATTATCAAGAACCAGGCCTCGTGGGTTTAAATTACTAGTTGAAAACCTCTTCACCACACATTGATTCCCTTATTGACATTCTCAATGGCAGTAACTACAATTGGTAAGGACAAATTTAAACAGTAGTTTGCAGTAGAATCAATATAACATGTTTACTGTAAGTAAGCTTAATTAATTTGACTTGAAGGGCACACTTGACTAAAAAAAAAAAAAAAAAAGGATCGCTGGTTGACAACTCCAAGTTTCAAGGATGTCACATTAAACGGCAAAATACACAAGAATCAGGATCAATACAATAGAGAGAGTGACATTACTGTATCCTTAAGCCTGGTTCATACTTCCTGAAATAGCGAAATGTGATACAAATTTTGACATAACAGGGCTGTTTTTGAAGCAAATGTTTCGCAGGAGATAAGCACAACTCAACTGATGCGAATTACTCGATGCAAATTAGTGACGTCAAAATTTGTATCAGTTTCGCTTTCGAAGGAAGTATAAACTTGGCTTTAGGGTGTGGTGGTCAAGTGGACTGGAGAATTTATGAGAGATTGTCTAAGATCACAAGGCCACGAACGGCCACTTCAAGGTGAGGGCTAAGTACACTTAACTGCCACCAGGGGCACATTCCAACCTACTCCTGGGGCTGAAACAGGGTTACTCCCTTCACAGTCCTAGGAGCACATTCCAACCTAGTCCTGGGGTTGAAACAGGGTTACTCCCTTCACAGTCCTAGGAGCACAATCCAACCTACTCCTGGGGCTGAAACAGGGTTACTCCCTTCACAGTCATAGGAGCACATTGCCACCTAGTCCTGGGTTGAAACAGGGTTACTCCCTTCACAGTCCTAGGAGCACATTCCCACCTAGTCCTGGGTTGAAACAGGGTTACTCCCTTCACAGTCCTAGGAGCACATTCCAACTTCTCCTGGGGCTGAAACAGAGTTACTCCCTTCACAGTCCTAGGAGCACATTGCCACCTAGTCCTGGGTTGGAACAGGGTTACTCCCTTCACAGTCCATAAGGATGTAGGTATTGGGTATCAACCACTAGATGCCTGGCTGGTAGTGCAGAATGCAATGCCTTTACAACCATGATTAAGGGCACAAGTGCCATGACCAGGATTGGAACCCTCACTCCGCTGCTGACAACACCAGAGCTTGGGTCAGATGACCTAGACTCCACTGATGTCTGAGTCGACAGAGTGTGGGTTCAAATCTCAGTAATGACATTTGTGTTCTTGAGCAAGACACTTGCCAATCCAAAGGACGAAGGATCATGGTTATCAGTGTCTGGCTTAAGGGACTCCACACTCTGCTGATCCACACTCTGCTGATCAGAAACACCAGAGTTTGAGTCTGGTGCACTTAACCACTAGGCCATGACACGCCACATACATGTATAAACCTACCTCTATGCTGTGAATGAGCTCTAAGTAGCGGATATCTCTGACTCTAATGAATGCCTTCTTAGCAGTGTCAAAGTCTAAGCCTTCCATTGCCTCATGAGCCAGCGCTGTCCAATCCTTGTTGGTTACACCAAGACATGATACACGATAGGCATCTCTGCAACCAATACAAATATCATAGAATGAAGAGGTAGGACAATACAATGTTTTAAATTAAGCCTGGGCAATTAGTCACATTTACACTGACTAGTCGCGCCTCAAATAGTCGTGTCTTCCAACAGTAGTCGCAACTAATTTTTGAATTCCCAGGAGGCATCGCGACAAATGTGTGCCGCAAGCGCGATATAGCCAAATTCACGCTGAAGAAAGGATCGTGTCACTGACGTCTGATTGTGTTTCAAAAGTAAATTACGTTATCGTGAATAGTGGTTAGCGACACAATTGGTTCATCAAGATGGAAGTCGCGACTATTTTTGTTGTAGTTGTTGCGGCACGATTAAATGGCAGTCAAGACTCAACTAAACACTAATCAGAAGCCAGTCAGAAGCCATTCAACATATAGTGCCTTTAAGATGAACTGTGCCTTATTTGAACTGTTTTCTCTCCAGGTATTGATACATAGGAGCAGACTGAGGTACTTCTACTGTAGTCATTGCATATACATGAAGACAGAACATCTTAGATCCAGCAAAGCCAACTAAGAGTGATTACCAAACATATACCTTCCCTTTATAATGAACTGTGACTTACTTGAACTGTTTCCTCTCCAGGTATTGATACATAGGAGCAGACTGAGGTACTTCTACTGTAGTCATTGCATATACATGAAGACAGAACATCTTAGATCCAGCAAAGCCAACTAAGAGTGATTACCAAACATATACCTTCCCTTTATAATGAACTGTGACTTACTTGAACTGTTTCCTCTCCAGGTATTGATACATAGGAGCAGACTGAGGTACTTCTACTGTAGTCATTGCATATACATGAAGACAGAATATCTTAGATCCAGCAAAGCCTACTACAAAGCCTTGTAGTTTCTGCTGATGTACAGGGAAGCTACTAGCCTTGATGTTCAACATACCATTGCCTGAGAAGCACAACATGTCTTCATATTGTGTGTTCCAGGCTACGCTGTTAGCATTTGGCTCCTGCACGGAAAAGAATAATAATAATAATATAATAATAATCATGTTCTTATATAGCGCTTTTCACCCCCGAAGGGCATCTCAAAGCGTTTCCAACATTACTACTCCTAATCACTGAATCTTAATTCATTCCTTAAACCATCTCAGCTCCCTTGGGAGTATACAGCCTCTGCAACAAATATGTGCTACTCGGCTAAACCAATCACAAGAACAATCTCTGCCCTCACAGGTACCCATTCACCCCTGGGTGGAGAGAAGCAATTATAGTCAAGTGTCTTGCTCAAGCACACAAGTGTCACGACCGGGATTCGAACCCACAATCTGCTGAACAGAAGCACCAGAGCTTGAGATTGGTGTTCTTATCCGCTCTGCCACGACACGAAAAGAAGTGAAAACTTGGAAATCTTGCATCAGGGGAATACAACCTTTTAACATGTTTAAAGTTAGGCATAAAAAATAAAATAAAATTATGTTTGCTTAACCCGACCTGCCATACAAATACCGCCGACCCTGGATATTTTTATTATTTAAAGGGAAGAAATTTAATGATTAAAATATATTAAAGACACAAAAATAAAATAAATGTCATCAAGAGTTTAAAATTATACTATTTGTTGTGTGTAGCCTAGTTTTCTTTTGTTATCGTGTATACTACCAGCTAAACGCAATTAGAAAACATGTAATTTGCGTTGCTGGGAGGGGGAAAAAAAAACCAACCCACCTACCCTAATTTTGGGGGCCCATTACTCCAACATTACTTTTTTTTTTATACCTTAGTGGTAAAGAGACCTGGGCCCAATTTCATAGAGCTGCTTAGCATAAAAATTTGCTTAGCATGAAATTGCTTCCTTGATAAAACAAAAAACAGGATTATCAACCAAATTTCCAGGTGATTTTCAGGATAAGCAAACAACAGTTGAATACCAGTAACAAGCAATATGCAACAAATGGAAATTTGGTAGCCTGGTAGTTTTACATCACGGTTGCGGTAGGTTGCCATGGAGGGCAGTTTACCATGCATCTCATTTGATTTAATTTTGTCATTCTAATTTGGTCATTGAAAAAAAAGTCCAATGGGAACATGGCTACATAAACGAATCAATCTGCCATACATACCTGGAATAATAGTTCCTTAGTGTTGACGTCATACACTAAGCATGTATTATGTTCATCTACTACAGACAACATAGTACGAGAACAGCTGATGTCCAGACATCGGACTGAAGTCTGTTGCTTCAAGATGAGTATCGGAAATGGGTTGTCCGCAAACAACTTCATTATCTGTAGGAAAATCAAAGCTCTGTGTTACTCAAGTAGGGATGTGATAGGCTGTTGAGAAAAAAACCTGAACTCAGAGCGCAGTTTGCAAAAACATGCGAGCTCAAAAACTTGCGAGCATGAAGCCCAGTTATTAACATTTATCTTAAAGGAACACGTTGCCTTGGATCGGTCGAGTTGGTCTTTGAAAAGCGTTTGTTATAAAATGCATATGTGTAAAAAGATGCTGCAAAAGTAGAATACAATGATCCACACAAACATGCCTCGAAATTGCACGGTTTTCCTTTTACCTCGTCGACTAACACAGTCGGCCATTTATGGGAGTCAAATTTTTGACTCCCATAAATGGCCGATCGTGTTAGTTCGCACAGTAAAAGGAAAACCACGCAATTTCGAGGCAAACTTGTGTGGATCATTGTATTCTAATTTTAACTCATCTTTCCAACCATATACATTTAATAACAAACGGTTATAAACGCTTTTTTATAGACCAACTCGTCCGATCCAAGGCAACGTGTTCCTTTAAGTTTTAAAAGCCCTTCTCTGCAATCTGGGGCGTTATTATATGGTCATGTCTGCAATCTGGGGCGTTATTATATGGTTATGTCTGCAATCTGGGGCGTTATTATATGGTTATGTCTGCAATCTGGGGCGTTATTATATGGTTATGTCTGCAATCTGGGGCGTTATTATATGGTTATGTCTGCAATCTGGGGCGTTATTATATGGTTATGTCTGCAATCTGGGGCGTTATTATATGGTTATGTCTGCAATCTGGGGCGTTATTATATGGTTATGTCTGCAATCTGGGGCGTTATTATATGGTTATTTCTGCAATCTGGGGCGTTATTATATGGTTATGTCTAAATTTCCTTTAGAATTTGATCTTTGAAAAAAATAACAAATATATACATTATATGTATTTTTTTTTTGGGGGGGGGGGCTAAAAAAAAAGGAATTTCCTTTTTTTACAATGTTTTAAGGCCCCAAAAACCTGAATTCCGTTTAAAAACAGGGGCACATTGAATTATTTTTTTTAATACCCTTTGCTACTTACATGTATGTACTTAGATGATTAAATTCAGTCTAGCATTAACATTCCATGGACAGCTACAAACATAAGTGCTTTCAGTAAAACATGCAATTTCTCTTATAAATGATCTATTTGTTTCATTCTTTTCTCAGATAAGCAGGAAAGAATGCTTGTTTATATGTGCTTCACTGGGGTTTTGAGCGCAGTTGTTGTTTTGTTTTTAAATCATAAATCTCGGTTAACTTCTTTTTGACCCACCCTGTATAGTCACCAGTCCTTATTTAAGCCGTAACGAATCTCCAAAAATACATAGGTTTACGAATGATTTACACAATGACAGCCATGAAATATGAGCTTGTCTGGTACCCAACCTACCTGACCATTCTTTAATCCAACCAGTAGTCCTTCTCTTCCTGATGGTCCACCAATCACCTTGATGTATCGGATTAAAGCTTCCATCACCCACTCACGCTCCTTCACTCCTTTGAAACTCAGACTTATCAATCGCTTCTCCTAAATGTTAAAAAAAAATCTGATTGGTTAAAAATTGAGTCATGGAAATAGCTGGGCCCTGGGCGTAGTCAATCGACTGTGCCCAACCTGAAAATAAAATTAGGGAGGTAGTGCTTTCTGCTCTACCGGCCAGACTTCGGACTGATGATACCCAAGCCTACATCCGTATGGACTGTAAAAGGGGTAACCCTGTTTCAGCCCTAGGAGTAGGTGGCAACGGCCTCTGGATAAAAATAATTGTAGCCCACACCTTGAAGTGGCCTTAAGGCCTTGTGTGTCTGGTGACTTGCATAACAAAAAAAAATTAAAAAAATGGTCGCAAATAGGTCCCTTGTGTGTATTGTATGATATGTACAGGAACAACTAGCGTTCCGTGTCACAGCGCGACTTTTCTTCGCAGGCGACCTTTCACCATAGTCGGGGTTGTGCATGACGTCACCAAGAGAGGGCGAGCGATCGTTCGATTAGCTCTTGTCATCGAATGAGCACACAGGGAAGCTAATCAAACACATCCAATATAGGATGCGCAATGTAAATTATAAAATATTATTACGTAGGAACAACTGGCCACACCTGACACAAGATGAGGTTCAATGAGCAGACAACTAGAAGGTTACAGTCAAACTTCTTGTTAATCCTCTCTTTGGGTCTGTAATGCATATCTGAAGTATCGTCCGAACACAGCTCATAAATCACAATCTTGTCTGACAGTTGCACCTGAAACAAAGAAGAAAATAACTCATTTAAAGCCATTATACACTATCGGTAAACAGTATTGTCCAAGTCCCACACTTTGTGTATCACAACTTATATATAAAATAACAAACCTGTGAAAATTTAGGCTCAATCGGTCATCGGAGTCGGGAGAAAATAACGGGAAAACCCACTCTTGGGATTGTTTCGGAACATTACGCCGTGTCATGACATGTGTTTAAAATAAATCTGTAGTTCTCGCTATCGAGAATTGATATTGTGTTCATGTTTTCTCAAAAAGTAAAGCATTTCAAGGAATAATATTTCAAGAGAAGTCTTTCACCATTACCTTCTGTAAACCCTGTAAATTATTTGTAAATCTGCGAACTTTTTTGTTTTTCTGTATCGAAGTGTATAATGGCTTTAATAATTTAACGGTTCAAAACCATGTTTTCAATATCCCTCAGAAAACATTTGTCACATTTGTCACAAGGAGGATATGTACTCTTTAAAAGTAGGTGCTTCAGATGGCCCTTGCGCTTGTGTCAGTCACTCTACTAGTATGATGCTAACCATACAAAGTATCATGAGAGTTAATATCACACATTGACGTCAACTCCAACAAGCAACATCATCATGAGCTTCTACAAGACAAAGATCTGAAATGGTGGTTCACTGAAGAATTGATGGCTAGTTTGAATTAAAATAACACCTTAAAGAAATGGACACTATTGGTAATTGTCAAAGACCAGTCTTCTCACTTGGTGTATCTCAACATAGGCATAAAATGTAAAACCTGTGAAAATTTGAGCTCAATTGGTCATCGAAGTTGCGAGATAATAATGAAAGAAAAAACATGTGCATTTAGATGGTTGATTTCGAGACCTCAAATTCTAAATCTGAGGTTTTGAAATCAAATTCTTGGAAAATTACTTCTTTCTCAAAAACTATTTCACTTCAGAGGGAGCCTTTTCTCACAATGTTTTATAACCATCAACCTCTCCCCATTATTCGTTACCAAGTAAGGTTTTATGCTAACAATTATTTTGAGTAATTACCAATAGTGTCCACTGCCTTTAAAAAAAATAAAAATAAATAAATAAAAAGGTACTCATCCTCCTCTTTTTTGGAAAAACCAAGGATGATAAACTGATATTTTTTACTTGGCCTAATCAAAAAACAGCACCACAAATCAAGACTAGGGAAATCTATATACCCTTTAGAATTGTCTGTTAAATGTTGATTCTTCCCTATCAATGGAACTCGGTAAACTTGTTGTGGTAAGAGTTAGATAATTTTATAACGATACCCACAAGTGGATATAAAAACCAAGCTGGCAACAACCAATCTCTCTCATACAAACATTGGTTTAACGTCTATGATTATGAATTGCACAAGTCAAGAAATTGTGATTCAGTAACTAGACGACAATACCTATTCTAGTCATTGTGAAATCAGCAGTTAGGGTGGGGGAATCAAACCCACAACCTTACATGTAATTGCAAGTTCTGCAGTCTTGCAATCACATGTAAGGTTGTGGGTTTGAATTCCCCAAGCTAACTCCTGAGCGAACCTGGGCCCAATTTCATAGAGCTGCTTAAGCAAAAAATTCTGCTTAAGCAAAATAATCCATGCTTAGTAAAATCAAAATACCAGCCAAGACTCCACTCAATTGTTATGCTAAGTAAACAATAGCTCAACACCAGTCACAAGCAATGTATATGGCATAACATTTTGGCCAGTAACCTGTGTAAAATTAGCAAGCTATTTTCGTGCTTAACCAAATCTTTTGCTTAAGCAGCTCTATGAAATTGGCCCCTGGTGAGGTGGGGATACACTGCAGGTCCCTAAACCTGTGAATGCGGAGAGAGGCAGACCATGGATCATCTCCTTACCTGCCCCCTACTGCCACCAGCAACCACTGCTGATGACCTGGCTGAGGCCACCAGCACTGACCTTCAGTGTGCCAACTACTGGAGAGATAGCATTTGAGCAGCATGGACACGAGAAGAAGAAGACCACTTGACCACATAAAATCAAAGTACTTACCGCTAGTCTATGTTTGTAGATAGCAATCTTCTTGACCATGTCCTTGCATTTGATGCGTACTTTCTGGTCAGTAATAAGATGCTGTATGATGACGTCTGTCATATTCTCTCTGTATGCATAGCGATCTCGATACAGACCATGAACAGTACTGAATACAAGCTGGTAGAAAGCTATTGTTCCATCCTGGCATCCAATGGCCTTTGGAAACACAACAGATAATAGTAACAATAAATGTTGATATATTCTCTCTGTATGCATAGCGATCTCGATACAGTCCATGAACAGTACTGGGCCCAACTTCATGGCTCTGCTTACCGTAAGCACAGAATCGGCGCTTACGGAAGCAGGGAATTCTGTGCTTACGGCAAGCGTATTTCACGGGTTAGCAGCGAATTTGGGCTTCTGTGCGTGCGTACTTCACGTTACTAGGCATTCTACGCTTACAAGGCTAGCGCAGAATTCGGCGGTAAGCAGAGCCATGCTGGCATCCAATGGCCTTTCCGCGATAGTGCAGTTAATTACAATCCTATAACCTATAAGCTGAAGTAGTAGTCCCAACCGATTTTCTATACCTTCCGCCCAGGTGGTATTTAATAAGTCAGGACAGTTCTTTTCAGAACTGAGAAGCTCCCGAACAATCTGATAAATCTACTCCGCGGTAGTGCAGTTAATTACGATCCTATAAGCTAAAGTAGTAGTCCCAGCTGATTTTCTATACCTTCCGCCCGGGTTGTAGTTATAAAGCAGGACAGTTCTTTTCAGAACTGACGATGACTAGAGCAAGCTAGGCGAAACGTTGAGACAAATTAAGAGCTCGTTGCGGTAGTGCAGTTAATATCGATCCTATAAGCTAAAGTAGTAGTCCCAGTCGATTTTCTATACCTTCTGTCCAGGTGGTATTTAATAAGTCAGGACAGTTCTTTTAAGCACTGAGAAGTCTCCCGAAAAATCTGATAAGTCTACTCCGCGGTAGTAGAATATATAGCAAGACAGTTCTCTAAAGAACAAACTCTACCTGGCAAGTAGATACACACATGGTGTTACCGCAAACCAAATATATAATAATAACTTAGCTTAGCATAGAAGGAAAAGAGTTTTTAACAAAGACGAAGATGCATGATTGATGTGGAGAGGGAGTTTGTTGCATAATGTAGGCGCACTGACTGTGAATGCTCGTCAGCCATACCGTGTAGGTGGGGGTTGCAGGGGACAAGCACACAAATGGGAAGTAGCAGAAGACTGTAGACTATCTCTTAATTTGTTTATTATTTGTTTATACCCATATACACTGATGTGTGTACGCACTCTATACTTAGTACTTTCCCGAGTTCTGTGAACAAAAAATCACAGGCATTTTACTCGGTGTGAGATTCGAACCAACGACCTTTGCAATTCTAGAAAGCTATCGTTCCATCCTGGCATCCTATGGCCTCAGAAACACAACAGATTTAAATCTCTTAATTTTCGACCTAACACAGTCTGCCATTTTGTGGAGTCAAAAATTTGACTTTCCAAAGTGGCATGCCATGTTATTCACAGAATACATGGTGTAAAAGGGAAACCACACAATTTTGAGGTATGTTTGTCATGTTCGTGTCGATCGTTGTTTGGAGCCAAGTAGACCCAAAATAACAAGTCAAACGTGTAAATTTTTAAACTCTGGGAGGTTAATCATCCTTACTCGCAGCTAAGAGCTGAATTGCAAAAGTGAAGGACATGGCTAGTTGTTCGAGAAGCAGGCATGCAAAAGCGCATTTGACTGCCAGCCACATAAACCTATTATGGCAACTGAGCACAGCCAGAGATCCAAAGTGGTTTTTTTCCCCGTGGGAGGAAAACCAGATGGTCTAGAAAACCCTTTGTGGCACAGCAGAGAACCAACACACATTGTATGGCCCTGGCAGGGTATCGAACCAGGGTGACCTTGGTGAGAGGCGAGTGCTTTACGCACTAGCCAACCATGTCCCCCTATGTTAAAACCTCACAAGATTGTAACTATGTAACACTACAACAAGCAACAATAAATAATAATAATAACATGCATTTTTATAGTGCTTAATACCAGGTTTCTAAGCGCTGAACAAGAAGTGTATGACAAAACATAAAAAAATTAAAGTGGGATGAAATAGCAGAAACTGTACAGCTAAGATGGATTTAAATAAGTGTTTTTTGAGAGCGTTTTTAAATGAGTCCAGTGTAGTAGAGGCATGGATGTGGACGGACAGATTATCCCAAAGAGTGGGAGTGGCAATTGAGAAGGCCCGTTTTCCATAGCGAGTGCGGGGGATAGGACCAGAGTTGAATTCCAGGTGGACGGTAGATGATGATCGGAGAACACGAGTTGTACATGTAGGTTGCTTTTTGGGAATAAGTAATTCTGAGATATATTTAGGGGCTAGAGTTTAACAATGCTACGGAGGCCTACGGAGCCTCAACCATGTAAACTCTTAACATATCTTACCACATAGTTCTGATCTGGTCTGACTTCACAGCACCAGACCCATGAGTTCTGTTCTCCAATGACTCCCAGGTGTACGCCATCTTTGGTATATAGCGCCGCTTGCTTGTTGGATCCACCTATGACCATGTATTCACCACGGGAGAAATAACTCAGACAACATGGATCAAAACCAAGACTCCTATCCTTGATAACCTATGGGAAAGAACAAAAGACACACAGAGATAGGATTAGCATCCTTGCAACTACGGGTGTCGTGGCCGAGTGGATAAGAGCACCGAACTCAAGCTCGGGTGTTTCTGTTCAGCAGAGTGTGGGTTCAAATCCCGGTTGTGACACTTGTGTCCCTGAGCGAGACACTTAACTACAGTTGCTTCTCTCCCCCCAGGGGTAAATTATACCTGTGAGGGCAGAGATGGTTCTTGTGATTGGTTTAGCCGAGTAGTGCATGTAATCGCGCACAGGCTGTATACTCCCCAGGGAGTTGAGTTTGTTTAAGGAATGATTTAAGGCTCAGTGACCAGGGGTCGATTTCACAAAGAGTTAGGACTAGTCCTAAAAGATATCAAAAACGTACAGCTAGTCCTACGTTAGGACTAGTAACTCGTCCTAACTCAAATTAAGACAAGTCCTAACTCTTTGTAAAATCCACCCCAGGAGTAATAATGTCAAAAGCGCTGTATAAAAACTGATTTTTATTATCATTTTTAAAGAGTTGTTACTTAATTAAAGGCACCGGACACCTTTGGTAATTGTCAAAGACCAGTCTTCTCACTTGGTGTATCCCAACACATGCATAAAATAACAAACCTGCGAAATATTGTACCTATTACAATAGCTGTTCCGACTGAACTATCGCAACAGCTAAAATAAAAATAATTAAGCACCATGTAATAGTTTACAAGGTATTGTAGCGCAATATGCAGCCAATCAAACCACGAACCCCTTCTCTTTCGATAAATGCACTGGGTTCTTTTAAATGTGTTACAGGACACACAGGACCAACGGCTTAACATCCCATCCGAAGGTCCAAGCAATGGTTAAGTGTCTTGCTTAAGGACACAAGTGTCACGAATGGGACTCAAACCCACACCCTGCTCATTTCTTCCTGAACGTTATTGGACTCCAATGATCATAAAGAACCAAAACTTACCTGGCTTCCAGTAAGATTATAGAATGACATCTTCTGACCCCAGTCCACTATAGCTAAGATATCTTGAGTATCTTCCCTGCAACAACAAACAATAAACAATAAGATCTTAATTTTTTTTTTTTTACCCATACACCGATGCGTGTTAGCACTGCATACTCAGTACTTTCTCCGAGTCCTGTGAAAAAATATCACAGGCATGTTACTTGGGATCTTCACCAGTGTTGTAGCCACTGTGGGCGGTGCTGGGCGAGCCTGCCCAGAACTAACAAACTTTGCCCAGCACTCTGGGCAAAATACACTGTACAGACTTCCCAGTACAGATTTCCCCCAGATTGCACTCCGGCAATGATGGCCCCCATATCTAAACATGAATAATACTGTTGAACCACTCGACCCTTGGGGGACTAAGTTGGATTGAAAGCCCACCACTGGTCATAGCTACAACACTGATCTTCATCAAGTTTCATCTTAAGTGCTATTCACACGACTGCAATTTCCCCGGAGTCTCTTGCTGAATTTTGTAGCATGGTTGTAAAATGTAGCAATGTTTGACAAGATTTTGCCAAAGAATAATTGGACAGTAGGAAAAATTGCTGTCCTTTCACACGAGATACATTTTGTAAAATTTGTACAACCGTGCTATGATTTAGCAAGGGACCCTTGCTAAAGTGCTCTAGTGTGAAAGGGGTTATAGAGGTGAATAAATGTGAGTTTATCCGGGGTACGAGTCATTGCTGACAAACAAATCTGAAACTAGGACCCAAATTTCAGGAGGCATTTTGAAATGATGGCATTTCCACCTTTGGTAACCCCTTAGGTTTAGATCAGAAGAGCTTTGGGTTTTGGTACTTTTTGTATCAGAAAAGACACAAACATCCACAGATTTACATTAAACTTACACAATTGAAAGGTAATGATGGTAGAAAACTTCTATTTAAATAGTGCTAAACAAATATTGAAAAATGCAAACTAATTTGAATACTAATGATGTTGAAGGAAATATTTGAACAAACTTTTACCCGATTGGATAAAAGGGCAGTAACTTTGCTTTGGATGGTTTACTTAAAGACACTGGACACTATTGGTAATTGTCAAAGGCCAGTCTTCTCACTTGGTGTTACTCAACATATGCATAAAATAACAAACCTGTGAAAATTTGAGCTCAATCGGTCATCAAAGTTGGGAGATAATAATGAAAGAAAAACACCTTTGTCACACGGAGTTGTGTGCTCTCAGATGCTTGATGTCGAGACCTCAAATTCTAAATCCGAGGTCTCGAAATCAAATTTGATGAAAATTACTTCTTTCTCGAAAACTACGTCACTTCAGAGGGAGCCGTTTCTCAGAATGTTTTACACTATCATTCTCTCCCCATTACTCATAATCAAGAAAGATTTGATGATGATAATTATTTTGAGTAATTACCATTAGTGTCCACTGCCTTTAAATGTGAACAGATTTTGGTTTCTGTATTGTAATAATATATAAAACAAAATATTGAAAAAATGCATACAAAGTAATATGAATACAAATGATGTTGAAGGAAATATTTGAACCAGTTTTACCTTGTAGGATAAAAGGCGGTAACTTGGTCTTGAATCATTTAATTAGGCCTCAGAAACATTATGAAATAAGTATTAATTATTCAAACAACAAATAACGAACCAATTAAAATTGTGCCAATTTCAACAAAACAACTGTGCATCTGTTGTCATCAATCATAAATTATTGTTATAGTTAGTGATAACATCAAACAAATACAAATAAACAATTTGTACCTTTGAATTGTACTCTTTTAGATGTGTAGTTATACAAAAACATAACGCTTAGTGCTTGAATAAAATTACATAAAGTTGTTTTTATGTTAACATCATGATGCTGGCAGAACAACTGATAATTATGCAAACATTAGTAATAAACACTTTATAATAACAAGTGATAACAAACTCACAAGAGAAACCGACTAGTAAACATCCCTGTTTACTATACAACAAATATCTTACAATGTAACTTGGGGTCGAACAAAGATAAATTGACTTGAGTGGGACTAGTGTTCATAGGTTTTGGAGGTACGTCGGCCGGTCGAACACGTCAGAGCCAATGAACAGCTCTCCCTGGGTAGCTACACCCACAATCAACATACACGACGAACGTTGCACGAGGTTTCTATTATTGTAAGTCATTTACAGGGTGAATATTCTTCGACCTCCGATGAATAGACTGTGTGAATGAATAGAAATGAAAAGGCGAATGAATAGACTGTGTGCTTGTGACATACCAAGTAACAGAAAGAGTTCCCTCTGTTTAAAACAGTGCACGACTGTCTCAACTCATGTTGGCTGTTTTTGAACTATTTGGCCGATGAATAACTCACCCTGTAAATGACTTACAATAAAGGAACCTTGTGCAACTTTCGTTGTGTATGTAAATTGTGGTTTTAGCTACCCAGGGAGAGATATTCATGGCTCTGACATGGTCGACCAGCCGATGTACCTCCAAAACCTATAAAATAAACACTATTTGGACCAATGACCTCCAGATGAACAAAGATGTTGACAACATAGGGAGACTGTCAATATAGGGCTAGATGGCTCAAACGGTTTGTACAGCGCCAAACCTTTGGAACACTATTCATTATCAAATACGTCATGCTAATTCACTTTCCGATTTCAAAATATCACTCAGAACACAACTTTTCCATACTTATTGCGCTTCTTAGGCCATTTATTTATTTCTCACTGCTTTGTATTGTTAAATTAGATTGCTTGTAATTATTCTTGAAAAGCATTGTGGTACCTTTTTTGTGTAAGAACGCCGTATACATGCTTAGATAATTAGATTATTATTAATCCAGAGGTCATTGGTTCAAACCCTGCCCTAGTCAATTTAATTTTGTTCAAGTCCAAATTATTTACCCGGTCACTTTCTCTTTTGGTTTATTACTTGATATTTAAAATCAAAAAGGCGCATTCCCTTTTAAAGGCGAACCTGTGGCCGTCACTTCCCAGGTTGTATCGCAATTTGGGAGTGATCCCTGGCTATACAACAGTTACAGATTGAATGGCTTCTGACTGGCAACCCCAAACAAGAATAAATTTACAAAATAGGGAGACTTCCAACAAAGGGTTAGATAGCTCAGTTGGAAGAACATCGGCACGTTAATGATAATACATGATACAAAATATTATTACAACAAAGAAAACTCTTCCAACGCTTAGAGTTACAGTGTAGCTATTTTTTAAGGCAACATCACTGAATTTCAGATGCTCAACATGCAAAAAAATGTACCAATTATTGAAAAATAATTATAATGAGCTACAACGTGCTATTAGTGAGTTATTTGTTGAAAATAACTTGTAAGACAAGGACCTGACTAACCTACGACATTTGCGACTTCCTGATGAAGTTATAGATTCATTACTACTGGATGCCACGCAGGATTCAGTAGACTTGGTGTACAGTGAGACTTTTCTGGATGTAGAATCGTGATTCTCATTACATCAATCTTATGTTTAAACCCTTTCCTTACCAGTAGACTGCACTCATAACCTCTCTTGCTTACCATTGGCGACTTAAGTCGAACAAGCTTACATATCCATATATGGGATTTGAGGCATTGCATGGTGAGATTTAGTTTGCGTTAACACAGTAATATGGAAGTCTTATATAGCGCACGTATCTACCAAACAAGGTACTCAAGGCGCTTAGTATATACAAACTTTCAGAAAGATAGGTAATTGCAGTGATGAATTCTGAGACCCTATTATTAAGTTTCTTGCTCAAGGAAACAAGTGTCACGGCTGGGGATTCCAACCCACACTCTGCTGATCAGAAACACCAGAGTTTGAATTCGGTGCTCTTAACCGCTCAACCATGACACTCCCACGAATACAACACCAGAGCTTGGGTTTGGTATACTGGACTGCTCGGCCATGACATGGCACAAATATTTAAGAAACCCTTCAAATACATTTTCTTACAATCTTCTGGTTAACTCTTCTTTGGAGAAGTACTTAGAAGTAATCTGTTACTGTTAAAGTACATGTAAGTGACTCATCAATCAAGTCTGAATGGTTAGCATGGTTACTGGTTAACACAAACAACCTCTGTATCATAACAATACCTACCTATTGCCAGTGATATCACTGATGCTTTTGGGAACAAAAACACATTCAAATAAATAAAGCAATTGTTTCTGAAATAGAAACTTTGATTGGCTATAATTTTCCCGTTTTTTTTTCTGGACCCTTCCCTTAGTCCCTTTCCCCTCTCTTTTTCTACAAATGGATATGTATTTGTTTGTACTTGTTTATGCCATTGAAGAAGGTCTGGTTTGGATCGAAAGCTAAGGCCATCTACTCTATTCATCAAATAAATAAAGCAAGTTACACATTACAACTGGAATGCATGGATTATCAAAATGTGCATTTTAAAATATATCGTTGTCAGCCACAAAGTCTCCTGCAGCCGACTTCACAAAACGCCAGGATTAATCCTAACTCGAGTTAGGACAAGTAACCCGTCCTAACTTTGGATGGGTTCAATGCGTCCTACGCCTTTGGATACAAAACTTTACTCATCCTAAGTCCTAATTTTAATCCTAAGATGGAAAAAGTTAGTGAAATCGACGGCAGGAATAGTAGAACAGGAGTGTCTTAGAAGCAAGAGTAAAATGTAAGGAGTGACTGGACGCGCTAGAAGTCAGAAGATAGGCTGTTGCGGTCGTTCGGAACGACACTTGATCGCCTTGGTTTCAGACGATGATTTTGTCAAGAGCCGAGCCAATGTCTAAGTTATCTGACTGAAACCAATACTTATTTGGGTCCACCTAGAGTCGCTCCTAATCTATTTGGTTTGGTGCGACTCTGGCGTGCCTGTCTCAAACGGGTGTAAGTAATAGATGTCGATAACGGATACATACCTTGCTGGATTCCATTGAATACCCCAGATGGGACTCAGCCCTCCACCTGGTCTCTCAATCTTAGATTTTTCATCTCCATTCTACAAGGAATAAAGGAAGACACTTGGTTCAAGCTCAGGTTGCGCTTTGCTTCTTATTAGGACGTGTCATAGAGCAAGTTTGAGTGTGCACAATGGTTAACTAAAGGTTGACCATTTGCACTGGAACCCAGGCTGGTCGACCAATGGTTGACTACAGTGGGCTACCATTTGGAACCAGCCTTGAGCCCATGGTTTCTTCACTGGTCCCAACAGCATGTTCCATTCTAACATGTGTAAAGCGCACAGGGGAACCAGTGACATGATAGCAAAAAGGCGGAAGGTTGACTAGATTTCAAAATGCGTCGTTTGAGTGAGTGCGCCACTGCGCAAATATGCTGCTGGTCAGTAGTCAACCATGCGTTGTCTAAATGTGCCCACTCGAACTTGCTCATAGCCAAGCACCAGACTCAAGCTTTGGGCCCAATTTCATACAGTCTCCTAAACACAAAAAGAAGCTATGCACAAAACAAATTTGGTTACCAGAAATAGGTTACCGGCCAAGATACCATATCACATATACAATTTGTCATGTTTGTGACTGGTACCCTGCTAAATTGCGCTTAGCATAAATTTGTCAAACCATATAAAATGGTTCGGGCAATGTTTCGTATAGCAACTTCCAGATAAGCAAACCCTGGTACCATACACATCCATTCAGAATTGTGTATGGGTGTTCACTGTCTCTTACGTAACTAAAGCAAAAGCTTGCCCCTAATCATGTGTCATAACAACTGTCTCGATAGTCTGAGAAATTCAAATTTAAGTGAAAACTTGTCACCAAGCACGTCATTATACCAGACAATTTTCAAATCTAACATGCAAATGACGTATTCAGCAGTTAGCAGAGTCATGAAAATGGGCCCTTGTCACCACTATGTAGACCTTTATCACTGCAGCCATCTTGAATTTCTCACATCGACATCAATGTTACTAAAGCGAGGCTGGAAGAACAAAATAGTTTGTTGTACCTCGGTAACAAACTGTGAAGTTTGATTGGTCGAGAACCAATAACGTGACGTGCAACAAAAACGCATGTTACATGGCTCGGGGTAAGAAAAAGTGATGTACACCGGTGTACATCACCTCGATCGTTCCCAGTGTTGGTCGCTTTCCAGCACTGTGTGCGAAACACACGCGGGTTCGAGGGAACAGTCAGGAATTGTTTCTTGTTCATCTGCTTATTAAAAAATGAATACTCCGTCGTAATAATATTTGAAGGTGACAACAGAACTTTGAGAAGAGGAATATTAATGTTACCAAGGTATAACAAAACAATTGTTGCACGCTGTGATTGGGGTCCATGGGTTTTGTACACCCTCGGGGGGCAATTGGTACCCTCGGCTTCGCCTCGGGTGCAATTTCCCCCTCGGGTGTACAAAATGCCATGGAGCCCGTCACAGCGTGCAACAATTGTATACTGGTTCCTAATTGCAAAATGATTATTAGCATTCACTATTGTTATTCGATACAAGGAACATGACCAAGATGGACGCAGCATGATAACGGTCTGTTCATTCCGTTATGAAAAGACAAATAAATGATTTTGTCCGAACCCAAACTTACCTTGCTTCTGATGCTAACACAGCCATTATACATGCCTAGTGCAAGATGCTGACCATCATTAGTCCAACTGCAACATGTTATTCTACTCCCTGTCTTATGCTTAGATACAGACTTCTGCTCCATGGACCAAAGACCTTCAAGAAAGCACGTCAATAATCCAAAGAAATATCGGACAAATTTAGGCATTTTATAATACGTGTACTGATATTAAAGGGTCTGTGTACTTTTTGTAACACAAATCACAATATCCACAGATTTACATTAAACTTAAACAGTTGGAAGATAATAATAGTAGAAAGCTTCCCTTAAAAAATTACTTGCAGAGGTGCTGTATTTTCTTAGAAGTGAAAACAAAATGTCACAAAAATTATTTTAGTCTCAGTTTTAGCATGTTAAACTCGGGAAAGTAATGAGCATATAGTGTATATTTGGTTTGCGGTAGCACCATGTGTGTGTACACTTGCCAGGTAAAGTTTGATCTTTAGAGAACGGTCTTGCTTTGTATTCTACTACCGTAAAATAGATTTATAGGATTGTTCGGGAGACTTCTCAGTTCTGAAAAGAACGTCCTGCTTTTGAACTACTACCCGGGGGGAATGTATAGAAAATTGGCTTGGACTACTACTTTAGCTTAAAGGATCAAGATTTACTGCACTACCACGGAGTGAGTGCTTAAATTGGTCTCAACGTTTCGACTAGCTTGTTCTAGTCATCGTCAGGAGACCTGGCAAGTAGATACATGGTTTTACCGCAAACCAAATATATACTGATACCTCACCATGCAACGACTCAAATCATTTAAACATAAAGCCACTTACCAAAGTCACTACAAGCACAGCTTGCCAACTGATGTGTGATTGGATTGAATGATAAACACTGTATGGCGTCATTGTGACTAGCATCAAAGAGAAAGAAAAAAAAACAGCATTATTTATTCAATAAACTGTTTCTGTGACATCACTCTATTGTTGAAAGTGTAGATTATTTTTATGAATCTAAACTTTCGCTACAAATCTACACTTAAAGGCAGTGGACACTATTTTCAAAATAAGTATTACTCAAAATAAGTATTAGCATAAAACCTTTCTTGGTAACGAGTAATGGGGAGAGGTTGATAGTACAAAACATTGTGAGAAATAGCTCCCTCTGGAGTAACGCAGTTTTCGAGAAAGAAGTAATTTTTCACGAATTTGATTTTGAGGAAATCAAGCATCTGAAAGCACACAGCTTCGTGTGGAAAGGTTTTTTTCTTTCATTATTCTCTCACAACAGAGACGACCGATTGAGCTCAAACTTTCACAGGTTTGTTATTTTATGTACATGTATATGTTGAGATACACCAACTGTGAAGGCTAGTCTTTGACAATTACCAATAGTGTCCAGTGTCTTTAGGTGTAGATTCATACCATATTCAACCGTTGAGTGTAGATTCAATACAAACTTTAGTAAATAGTTCAACTTGAAAATTACTGTCTTTCCAAACTGAAAGATAACAAGAAGTGCAACAAAACACAGCTGAAAATAGTTATCTTTCAATTTACAAAAAAATCCAGTTAAGAAAAATCACTTTAGTAACACACTTAATTGTTAGCTAAGCAAAGTGACATTGTACTTGATATGTTGCAAGCACTATGTACATGTATGCCTAAATGTTTTTGACAACGTATACAAAATTAGATAGACTAAATAGAAATCCAAGTCTCTGAAACTGTTACAATGAGTGAAAAAGGTTAAGTCAGAGAATAGACTCTAAAGTGTAGATTCGTGACTACATTCTATCCACAAATCTCTATTCCTCGTCCATTCTCCATAGCATACATGTAGCAGTAAATTCTTACGTGTATTTGAGGATGCCTTCTAGTTTGGAAGTCCATATAATGACACTTTTATCAGCTGAACCTGAGGAGAATCTCTTGCCATCTTTAGCATACGCCACACAGTATACTGTGTCTTTATGTCCTTTCAATGGTTGAATCAACGTCCCATCATTTGCATCATAAACCTAAGGAAAAAAGGCGCAATGAAATTAGGATAGATTACTTTCTGGAATAGTATGCAGACCTTTACAGGCAGTGATCCCTTTTGGAATTACTCAAAATAATTATGAGCAAAAAACCTTATTTGGTAACAAGTAATGGGGAGAGGTTGATAGTATAACCCATTGTGAGAAATGCCTCCCTCTGAAGTGACGTAGGTTTCGAGAAAGAAGTAATTTTCCACAAATTTGATTTAAGAATCTGAAAGCATACAACTTCGTTGACAAGGGTGTTTTTCCTTTTCCATATTATTATTTTTTCCTTTCATTATCTCGCAACTTCGACGACCAAATGAGCTCAAATTTTCACAGGTTTGTTATTTTATGCATAATGTTGAGATACACCAAGTGACAATTACCAATAGTGTCCAGTGTCTTTAAAGGCACTGGACACCTTTGGCAATTGTCAAAGACCAGTATTCTAACTTGGCACTTGGCAGGCCTGATACTTCACGGAGGCAGCAAAGGCGATTGCTTCCATGCCTCCTGGCATTGCCTTGGTGCTCTTTATATGCTCCAGTAGAAAAAATTACTATCCCATAGGGTGCCCTTTACCAAGGAGAAAATGCCTTGGTGCCCTTCAAAAATGAAGCACACAGGCCTTACTTGGTGTATCCCAAAAGGATAAAAAACAAGTATGTGAAATTTTTGGCTCAATTGGTCATCAAATTTGCAGGAGAATAATTACAGAGAAAACGCCCTTGTTGCACAAATTTGTGTGCTTTCAGATGCCTAAAAATCGCTTCAAACTGAAACATAACACAAGCTTTTTGCAAAGAAGGCTATGAGGAAATTTCACTTTTAGACATGGGAGGAAACCCTTATTAAACCCACAGTCAGGTAGGGACTGAAAAGCCCAATCCACATGCAAGGCTTATGGCCAGGTATCGAACCAGGGGTCCACAGAGGTGAAAGGCAGGAGCAGAAACCACTGACTGCCCTTTGTCGTTATTTGTACAAATTATGATCTTTTAATACTTACTAATACTCTGTTGCCAGCTGCTACAATAAGTTGTGTACCATCTGGTCGGAATGCAATACCGTAGATGCTACATTAAGACAAAACATGAAGAAAAGAAAACATTTTAAAAGATTTGTCTAACAAGGCTTCTTCCTATATTATCAGAACTACATGTACTTCCAATGTACACTCCGTCAAGGAATCTTCAGTCAAGCTCCATGCTTCTCCACACTGAACCCAAGTCTCAACACTCCTGGGGTGACAGGTCGTTTTCTTAACGGCGACACGCATCTAGAACTCTCATGTGCTTCAAATTTACACTCCGTCAAGGAATCTTCAATCAAGCTCCATGCTTCTCCACACTGAACCCAAGTCTCAACCATCCTGGGGTGACATGTCGTTTTCTTAACGGCGACACGCATCCAGAACTCTCTACCACTTAATCTCAGATTTTGTCTGTGTACCACAACATTCAAATCGCTTCTCAAAACTTATTTTATGCCACAGGTTTTCAAGGTCTAATTTTGTTGTGTCTGTTTTTTCTTTCCTTTTGTTTTTGGTTTGACTGCACCTTGAATACCCAGCAGTGTGGTTATGTGTGCATTACAAGTCTTTAATATTATTATTATTTTTAACATGGTTTGCCTTTCACATTTTCAGTGACTGGCCAGCAGGAACAGTTAGCTTGTCATTTCACTAGTCCGTAGTCTGTCACCTTTTTCACTAGTTCGTAGATCCAAGAAATTTGGATGCTTTTCAACACTTGGCTTAAAAACCATGCTTCGACCATTCCATTATATAATACGGGTGGACGGGTAGATTTAGCGCTTACAACACAACAGAGGGCAGGTGTCATGTAAAGACCTTCACTACCTTCGATGGCATGGTTGGCTTGTGCGTAAAGCTCTCGCCTCTCACCAAGGTGACCCCGGTTAAATTCCCGGCCAGGGCCACATTAGTTGCGATAATCGTAACCCTCCATCCTCCCGACGGTCGGAGACCTGAGGGTTACGACACAAGACTGATATTATCGGTGTAACTAGCAGTTTTGACCATTTTTTGCCAGACTCGTGATCAGATTCGTCCTTTTTTTCCTCTTTCCAAAATCATGACAGCACTCTAAACACATGGAGTTGATCTTTATTGTATGACAACGTCATCTGGAACCCTTAAAACAACATCATGAAAATATTTGGCAGAAAAAACGACAAAAACTTACCAAAAGACTGACCGAATATATCCATAATCCATAGCGGGACCAACTAGTGATTTTGAACGTCGCACTTGCTTGGCAACAACCAATCAGCGTGACCCAACCATCGATGTCGTATGCGTATCGGCCATTCCAGCTTGCAAACTCACCGCCTGTGTGTGTAAGCACTGATCCCCCGCACCGAGTGCGCAGCATGCAGGCATGTACATGTACATGTACATGTACTGTATGAACATCGTGCGTGCACAAACTATACAGCTCGTAAGTACCGTGTGCTGCTCCATACCCCCACATGGCCAAACACACCCTGACGTTGTGTGTGTGTGTGCAAGTGTACACAATACATGTACATGTACATGCCTGCATGCTGTGCACTCGGTGCGGGGGATCGGTGCTTACACACACAGTGCGGTGAGTTTGCAAGCTGGAATGGCCGATACGCATACGACATCGATGGTTGGGTCACGCTGATTGGTTGTTGCCAAGCAAGTGCGACATCAAAATCACTAGTTGGTCCCGCTATGGATTATGGATATATTCGGTCAGTCTTTTGGTAAGTTTTTGTCGTTTTTTCTGCCAAATATTTTCATGATGTAGTTTTAAGGGTTCCAGATGACGTTGTCATACAATAAAGATCAACTCCATGTGTTTAGAATGTCTGTCATGATTTTGGAAAGTGGAAAAAAAGGACGAATCTGATCACGAGTCTGGCAAAAATTGGTCAAAACTGCTAGTTACACCGATAATATCAGTCTTGTGTCGTAACCCTCCGGTCTCCGACCGTCGGGAGGATGGAGGGTTACGATTATCGCAACTAGGGCCACATGTGAGTTGAGTTGTGCGTTGGTTCTCTGCTGTGCCACGAGGGTTTTCCAGACTATCCGGTTTTCCTCCCTCGGGAAAAAATCAAACACTTTTGATCTTGGCTGTGCTCCGTGGTCATAATGGGTTGATGTGGCTGGCAGCCAGAGGCGCCCTTGCATGCCTGCTTCTCGAACACGTTGTATAGAAGGAGTTGACGGCACCATGAGTTGACGGCAAGTAGTAGGACCCGTTTATCGTTTAATTTAGACTCAACAAGAGGAAAATATGAACATCCATTAAAAAAAACCCCTCAAATTTCACCACCATGCCACAAACTGTAATGGGACTGTTCAACTTTTTTTAGTCAAACCAAAGACAAGTCAACAGAACAATCATGGTCAACTCAAGCCCAACTTAAGTTAAATTGAAATTGAAATGAACTTTGTTAACTTTCAACAATATAAACACTGTTATTGTTAATTAAATAAACATGTTAAAAAGTAAAGTTTATTTTTTTTAAACATTTGGTGACATGGTGAAATGTTTGCCCCAAAGCTCATATAAGCTATAATGATTGATCAGAGAATGTTAATGATAATTAAATTAGGAACACATTCTCGTTGAGTTTTAGTAAGTATATTTTGCCACCAAAAACCGACCCGAATTTAATAATTAATTTGTTTACTTATTATCAGTGTCCGGAATTTGGGCAGGTGTGCATGAATTGCTTTATCACACGAATAACATAACTTTACAGAAGGGAAAACACTGTACCAAATAGTTCTTTTACTCAACTTACCATTGTTCAATTTTATCCCTATCGTGAACTTTATCCACCCAAGTTGGAACGGCTCTCATGATGTTTTAGTGGCGGTGGCTGAAATTTGTCTCCGAGCTCTCAAGCTTTCGAACGAAATATGCAGACGAAAATGCAAGTGCGCATGCGTTGGGTACCATCACTATGGAAGCTTGCGTCTGGCTCCCTGTCGTGTAGCAATAGGATTTTGAACGTCATGATAAACTTTAGAATCAGTCTTTTAAGTTCCAACGGAGGGGGCGCGTCAATTAATTAGCTTGGAAAAGGGGAGGGTTGGAAGGGGGTTAATGAACTTGAATGTACACTTCCGCATGAACTACGAATAAGCCCAACAGTGCGCTAAAAATGTTTGTTGAAAAAGATAAGCTTTACTTGAAAGAATGTTTTACCTACCCAACCTACCAAATTGACCCCTGATTTAATTTTTCAATTATGTTGAGTGGCTTTTCAAGGTTTGAACCCAAGTCTTTTTCCTTGAATACATTGAAGGAACATACAAAGTAGCTGACCTTTTTCCAAAGTCAATAAAGGCACTGTACACGTTTGGTAATTGTTAGAGACCAGTGTTCTCACTTGGTGTATCCCATCATAAGCATATAAATAACA
The DNA here is from genome assembly GCF_902459465.1 of Asterias rubens. Classification (NCBI taxonomy): domain Eukaryota; kingdom Metazoa; phylum Echinodermata; class Asteroidea; order Forcipulatida; family Asteriidae; genus Asterias; species Asterias rubens. The sequence continues at coordinate 6,561,762 of NC_047063.1, forward strand.
AGTCTGTGAAAATTTGGGCTCATTTGGTCAACGAAGTTGCAAGAAAATTATGAAAGAAAAAAAAACACCCTTGCTGGATGAATGTGTGTGCTTTCAGATAGGAATAAAAGACTTCTAGCTAAAATTAATATTTTAGTGAGAAATTAGCTCTTTCTCTAAAACTACGTTTAAACTTCAGAGGGAGTCGTTTCCCACAATGTTTTATACTATCAACAGCTCTCCAATGCCTGTTACCAAGTCAGTTTTTAAGTTAATATATGTTTGAGTAATTACAAGTGTACCTTCCCTTTAAACAAAAGACAAAGACAAGATAAAGAAAGAGATCATACAAAACTAAAGGATACAATGGATGGAAGTTTATGATCAACAATTCAAATTGTTTAAATTTAGTACAAATAATCAAAAATGTAATTTTTTTTATAACAGTTATTGGTTAAAACACAGCAAAAAAAAAATAGTTATCATTACAGGAAAGCTCAATTAAATCAGAGATTAGCAACAAAAAAACTTGGAAAGTATAAGGCCTACATCCTGAAGGAGTGGGTGTGTTTCAGGAGAGCAGACCTCCACTGTTTTTGAATGATCCAATTATAGTCCACTGTTTGAAAAAGGAATAACATGGAGGTAACAGGTGTGAGTTGTCAGAAAAAGTGGATGTGTTATTTAAACCTCTTTCTTTAATGGAGCTTTCCTATAATAACAAAAAACTGCACAATTTAGGAGAATCAAAAACAATGCATAGATAAATCATACCTGCCAGAATAAATTTATTAAAACAAAAATATATTTATTAGTGACCTTGTAATTGGAGTATAATGCCAAGCATTTTTTTTTTTTAAATCTGTAATGGTCCCTTCTTTTAGAAACCTGACCTCCCAATTCATTTTTTTTCACAATTGAACTTTCAGAAAGCTGATTAAATCAGCCCTGCCAATCATAGACACATTCTTAAATCCCACTTCTGCCACTAGAATTGCTATGGTGTGTATTTTGTGTATATGGATGTGCTGGCTCCATGATTTAGGAATAAGATGAATGCATTATCCCACAAAAGCACCGTTTCCATAATGTTATTACTATGGTGGGCGGGTCTCAATGGATCTGCCTATTATTTCTGTGTACACAAAAAACATAATTACATACATAATTACATACGGAGCAATTCTTTCTGGCGTTATTATATTATGCCTACAGCAAAAATATATCATATATATTCATCAAATAACGTTTAAAACACCAACAAACTCACATTCTCTGAAAATATTAAAATTACAGTTTTTTTTTGATCATGTATCATCAGCAATCATTACACTGTCCTGAGTAATTCATATAAAATGTTTCACATGAAGTACATAATTTTCCATGCTTCTACTAAAAAACAACATTTAGCACTATGTTATATTTAGAGAAACTCAAACCATCTTTACTCAGTTTTACTTAAACTCATTTAAACATTTATGAAAATTATTTTGCTAACAAAACGACAGCAACAATTAGCACATAACATATTTCCAGGTAAAATTTGTTGTCATCTCTTTGCAAAAATAAATAATGTAAATAAATTGCATAAATATTTATTCATTTTGGAGTTAACTAAAATAAAAATACTAAACGAAATAAATTTACTTTATTTTTCGACAGTTATAATGAAAGGTTTGTTGTCTTTCTAAAAGAATCATTCATTCCAATCCTACAGTTTAATGTCAAAGACTAGTCTCAAAGACACTGGACACTATTGGTAATTGTTCAAGACTAGTCTTCTCACTTAGTGTATCTCAACATGTGCATAAAATAACAAACCTGTGAAAATTTGAGCTCAATCGGTCATCAAAGTTGGGAGATTTGGTGTATCTCAACATACGCTTAAAATAACAAACCTGTGAGAATTTGAGCTCATTCGGTTATCAAAGTTGGGAGATAATAATGAAAGAAAAAACACCCTTGTCACACGGAGTTATGCGCTTTCAGATGCTTGATTTCAAGACCTCAATTCTAAATCTGAGGTATCAAAATCAAACTCGATGAAAATTACTTCTTTCTCTTTCACTGTTTTATTCTATCAACCTCTCCCCATTACTCGATACCAAGAAAGGGTTTGTGCTAATAATGATTTTGAGTAATTACCAATAACGTCCACTGCCTTTAAGATTATAGGGTATACTTTCAATAATTGTCAAAAACCATGTTTTCTCAGTGTATCCCAACATATGCATAAAACAACAAATCTGTGAACGTTTTGACCCATTTGGTCTTGGAGTTGCAAGAAAACAATTGCAAGAACAAAACATGTTGTTTCATAGAATTGCGTGCTTTCAGACGATTCAGGTTAAATGCCAGAAGCATTTCTCATTTTTCAGATTCAAACTTTGGACGTGGAAATTGCCTCTTTCTCTAAAATAACACTACTTCAAAGGGCAGGCATGGAATTACACACAGGTCGCGGCCTCCAATTCCCTTTTTTCTTGGCCTTGGCGCCCCTTCAAATGTTTCCAATTGACTTACAGATTTTTCCAATGGAAGTGCCCTTTGCGAAAGAATGAAAATAGCCTTGCCCTTTGTCAGATGAAATTCCAGGTGTGAAAGGGAGCCAATTCTTAGTGTTTTATACTATCAACAGCTCTTCAATGCTCCTTACCAAGTAAGTTGGTACAGTCATTAGCTCATAGAGTATTGCCAAACAGTCATTAGCTCATAGAGTATTGCCAAACAGTCATTAGCTCATAGAGTATTGCCAAACGGTCATTAGCTCATAGAGTATTGCCAAACAGTCATTAGCTCATAGAGTATTGCCAAACAGTCATTAGCTCATAGAGTATTGCCAAACGGTCATTAGCTCATAGAGTATTGCCAAACGGTCATTAGCTCATAGAGTATTGCCAAACAGTCATTAGCTTATAGAGTATTGCCAAAAGTATACACTGCCTTAACGAAAACCATTTGCAAGTGCAAACGAAAAACAAAAAAGAGGAAACGGCCAAGTACCTGGGAAGGCCCATGTCTGACATTTTACAATCAACTTTTTTCTTGAATCTTGTTTCTGAAAACAGTTAACAAGTTTGGTTCTAGTTTGACAATTGATTCTAGAATCATAAATAATAATAATAATAAGACTTGTAATGCGCACATATCCACCCTGCTGGGTGTTCAAGGCGCAGTAAAACCAAAAACAAAACAAAAACAAAACACAACACAAAGAAAAACAGACACAACAAAATTAGTCATTGAAAACCTGTGACATAAGATAAGTTTTGAGAAGAGACTTGAATTTTGCGGTACAAACAGAAAAAGGAAACTTTAAAGATTTTGAAACATAAATTTGCTCTCCAATAATAAACTCAGCTGATAAACAAAAGCAGAGCTGTAGATGAACAATTATCAAATTTGATACATTTCAATAGGTTTATGTGACAACAAATGTTTAAGTTAAACTTTTTTTCAAAAGTAAAAAAAAAAAGGAAGAAAATTCAAGATAAACTCGTGAATTGTGAAAATTTTAAGTACAAGTAGAGAGTAAAGTTTTGTACAAAGAGATAAAAACATGTCTAGCTTTCAGCTTTTCTTAGTGACGTGGAAAACCAAACTTTCCAAACTTGTGATAAACATGGTACCAACATTTATATGCTAGTACTGACTTAAAATTGACTCAAACTCACAGAAAATGAAAAGATCAGTAAGCATCAATGAATATAGCAAATGGGAAGAAAACAAGCCATATATTATAGAAATAGCGCAGCATTGCCATAAAATGGCCTCACATCACTGTATACAAAACAAAACAAGACAAAAAGATAAAAGTCAATGTTTAAGTACTGAGGAGTGTTCATGTTTTTTGAAATATTAAGCCCTCTTAAAGACAACAACAATCACCATTTTCCTGTCTAATGCAGCGAGGGCTTTATATATCGCACCCCTATGTTCAAACAACCATGTTTCAAAACCCCATGTGATTTACACGCTAGGCTTAGGTTAGGATTTAGAAAACAAGAAACATAGGTGTGAAACTTTTTAAATCCACCCTTAGCCATAAATTTGACAAGTTACAGACAATTAAAGGAACCTATGCCTTGGATCGGACGAGTTGGTCTATAAAAAGCGTTTGTAACCCTGGTTGGAAAGATGTTTTAAAAGTAGAATACAATGATCCACACAAGTTTGCCTCAAAATTGCATGGTTTTCCTTTTACTTTGCAAACTAACACGGTCGGCCATTTATGGGAGTCAAAAATTTGACTCCCATAAATGGCCGATCGTGTTAGTCGACGAGGTAAATGAAAACCGTGCAATTTCGAGGCATGTTTGTGTGGATCATTGTATTCTACTTTTACAACATCTTTCTAACCATGCATTTTATAAAAAACAGTTATAAACGCTTTTCAAAGACCAGCTAGACCGATCCAAGGCAACGTGTTCCTTTAAAGGCAAAGTATACCTTTCATTCATAGTGTTACTTACTATAATAGACAGAAACTCTGAACAAAAAAATCTGAATAACAAAGCACTAATTATGCATGTTCTGTATTCTATGCTCTGTAAAAAGTGATGAAAATGGAAGATGTTTGCTGTTGGGAATACAAAATAATTTCATTGAAAAAAACACCTATAATTTCTTGATACATATCATTATAAATTTTACAATATCTCCATGGTAGTGATCACAAACGGCACACACAACGTGGTAAGACAGATAATGGGAGACTTTTGAGATGCTGGCTGCTGCAGACATAACTGTCCTTTTTAATGTCACTAAAGCGTGCACACAGATGCTTACTATTGTGACCGTACTAGCGAAAACTATTAAAAAGGACCGTCCAAAAGTCTCCCACCATGCCCATTGCTATTGGCCATCCACTCAGCTAAGGTGTAAAGTTGGCACGGTCACAACTCAAACTTAAAGGCAGTGGACACTATTGGTAATTACTCAAAATAATTGTTCGCATAAAACCTTACTTGGTCACGAGTGATGGGGAGCTGTTGATAGTACAAAACATTGTGAGAAACTGCTTCCTCTGAAGTGAAGTAGTTTACGAGAAAGAAGCAATTTTCCACGAATTAGATTTCGAGACCTCAGAATTAGATTTGGAGGTCCCGAAATCAAGCATCTGAAAGCACACAGCGTGTTTTTTCTTTCATTATTATCTCGCAACTTTGACGAACAATGCAGCTTAAATTTTCACAGGCTTGTTATTTCATGCATATGTTGAGATACACCAAGTGAGAAGCAATTACCAAAGGTGTCCAGTGCCTTTAAGACCGGGTTGTAGACAAACTTGTGTTACACTGAAAACATTTGAAGAACTGTTTCTGTCACTTCAAATATTTATTTTTCAGGCACAACTGCCCATTAACAACTAACAGGCAATCAGCAAACAGTATCTGATACCCCCCTTGATACAAAGTGAACGATTTCAAAAATCAGGATTTGCAACTCAATATAACCAATCAGTGTGCACGAAATAAGTTCAGTCTAAATTTATTGCTATGCAAAATTGATGGACGAAATCGTTCCCCGATACATTACATGGTAACCGGTACGGTAACATGTTTGCATTTTGCAAGATTTTGTGCTCGAGCAAAAATTATTACCGCAGTTTGCAGTAAAATGAACCACCGACACATAAGAAATAACTCACTTTGTTCAAGTTGCAAGAACTCAAACAGCCAGTGAGTGACCACAACATGGATACATAACTTTGTTAAGTATAAATTTATTGCATAATTACCTGGACCCAATTTCATAGAGCTCCTTATAAGCACAAAAAGCAGCTAAGCACAACAAAATTATGCTTACCAGAATAAGGTTACCAGCCAAACTGCCATGTTACATGTAAAATTTGAGACTGGTATCCTGCTCATTTCTGTTTAGCAGACAACTCCTAAGCAATTTTTTCTGCAGCTCTATGAATTCGGACCCTGTTTGAGTTATTATTTATCATTAAAAAATCCAGCAACACTTGCTTTGTTTGTCGTAAGTATGAGGCAGTTTAATCCTTCCGTCGTCGTCAGTAAAATCTGCAGCAATGGACCCTTTACCTCTGGACTGAAGCCTCGCTACAACCTCCTCAACCAAGAACCTGCACATACAATAATCTTGTAAGTTAAGTCTTTCAGCTACAACGGTTTATTATTTGGTTTGCGGTAACACCATGATTGTATCTACTCACAGGTAGAGTTGGTTCTTTAGAGAACTGTCTTGCTATACTCTACTACCACGGAGTAAATTTTTCAGATTTTTCAGACGACTTCTCAGTTTTGAAAAGAAATGTCCTGGCCATTAACTACCATCTTGGTGGAAGGTTTGGAAAATCGGCTGGGACTACTACTTAAGCTTATTGATTGATAAATCTACTCTGCAGTAGTAGAATATATAGCAAGACAGTTTTCTAAGAAACAATCGCTACCTGGCAAGTAGATACACACATGGTGTTACCGCAAACCAACTAAATATTGATACCTCACCATGCAATCATAAAAACAACCATAAAGAGGTTGTCTCTCGGAAAAAAAGTTGTTTGGTTTCTCTCAACAATTTGACTAGTTTTACCAAAGCACTTCAATAATGGAATAAAATAGTGGTGACTCAGCATTCTTAAATGGCCATTTAAAACCGGCAGGGTCATGGCCGTGCGATAAAGGCCCAAAGCCGCAACGGCCACAACCCTGCAAGTCACCACTCTTTTATTCCCATTCATAAATGCCCTTTTGTTAAAAAGCAATTTTTTCTTTTTACAATAAAAATAATTTGTGACATCTGCTTTTTAGTGAATTTTTATGAAGATTGCACAATTAAAAAACTTTAAAAAAAATTATGTTTGGTGTATGCTGGGTTGTGTGTACACGCTTGTACAAATAGATGACGCACTGATACTGGGAGATTGCATTCCGCGACCCCAACAAAGTCTCCACCTAACAAAGCCATCAACATACTTTACCCTGAATAACTTTGAGATCAGATAAAAGTCTAAAACCGTGTTCCAATATGATTTTTTATAGCTATTGAGACTTTTCTGTTTAATGACAAAATTCAATCCTATGGGGATGAAGGTAACTGACCTCCCAGTCAACTTACTGCAACCGTGATGTTAATCTAACAGGCTGAAAGAGGTTATAGAAGACTTCCGCGCAGCCGCGGTAACTTAACAGGGCCACTAAAAGAACAATGGGAACAGCTCCACACTGTAAACCTAGTGCGACAACGCTGTAAACGCTATGAATACATCAAATGTAAGTCCAGGTGGGAACGCACGGTAGACTTACACCAAAGTAAGTCACGGTAACTTTCCGCGTGGCAGCCAACGGAAGAAAAAGTCCAAGGCTTAAAACTTCTCATCCTTTGTAAATACTTACATCATGGGTTCTTCAACATTGTAGCTATCTTTGACCGATATCTTGCTCCAGCCGACAAAGTTATGATCTTGAGACATAGCTTTAACCTCTTCATCCGATACCTTATGTTCATCCAGATCAGACTAAATAAATATTTAAAAAAAATACCAACATAAATATCATTAGACTAAATCATTATTCATCAATACCCCAGATAGTTTCCCTATTCCTATTGGTAAAGAGGGCGTCACATGGGGGTGTTTAAACGGTTGATAAGGACCAGCTGGAGCTATTTATATTCGGTTGTTTTCGGATAGCATTGTGCGGGTTAGCCCACAACCTCGTTCCCAGGGGTGATCAACAAGGTAAGCATACTTTTGGTAATTGTCAAAGACCAGTATTTCTCACTTGATGCATCCCAACATATGCATAAAATAACAAACTTATGAAAAATGGGATCAATAGGAAACTTTTGAGAAGCTGGCTGCAGCAGACAATGGTCGTTTTTGCAACTCTGAGCGTGTGTGTGCATGATCAGTATTGGGCACACAGGTCCGAGCACGCGCAATGTGAAAAAAGCTGCCATTGTAAAAGTCTCCCATTGGAAAGAAAATTCCAAGAAAGTAATGAAAGAAAAAAAGAAAACTACTGGTCATAAATTTTGAAAAAATCAACCCCATTGTTCTTGCATTTGGATGGAGTCACTGACTTCAGTTGATTTTGATCCTTGACATTTTAAAGAACAAAGCTTTCTAAGCAGATGCGGCGTGTCGTGGCCAAGGTCCCCTGGCAAGCTGTGTTGTCAGCAGTAGAGTGTGGGTTTAAATCCCAGTTATGACACTTGTGCCCTTGAGCAAAGCACTTGTTCATAAATACTTTGTAAAAAGTTGGGAAGGTAGTGCATTCTGCTCATCCTAGTGGAAAATACCCATACATTTTTATGGACTGTAAAAGTGGTAATCCTGTTACAGCTGACAGTTGATACTAGTTGATTTTGGGTTGACAGCCGAAATCAGTTAAGCCTACAACAGCCATATCTCGTTGGGCCCACGTCTCATTGCGCGGTCTTCTGCGTTCGAGTCAACATTGAGCGGGGGGCAGGGGAGAGAGTTGTTGTTGTCCGAGGAAATTAAACAGGGAATGTATTTTGCAACAATGGGAATGGGTGGCCCAAGCATTTTGGCCGGGAGTGTAGCTGCTCTGTGAAGTGGCCATCCATAGCCTTGTGAAGGCGATCTCATAAGAAAAATGAAACAAAAAAAGATGACACTTATTTCAAACATACCTTATTACCAAGTAGCAGACAAGGTACTGGACTCATATCTCGCAGGAAGACTTTAGAATCAACATCATTCTTCCATCTGACTACATGCTCAAATGACTTGATAGAAGTGACATCAAACATGATGACACAAGCAGATGCATCCTTGTAATATACTCTCGTCAGACTACTAAACCTCTCCTGACCTTCAAAGTAAAAAAGTAAAAAATATAAAATAATAATAATCACACGGGAGTAAGTTACACTCATTTCAGACAGCTGTCCAGAGTTGCGCCAAACCAAATTCTGAATTCAGTACATAAAAAGTTTGGTGTCTGAAACAGTTAGGAACGACTGGATGCGCCAGGTTGAAAGATCGACTGTTGAAGTCGTTCGGAATGACTCTGGAGCATCTTGGTTTCAGACGTCGATCTTGTATTGAGATGAACCTGAAGTAAATGTTGTGTTGAGTTCGCCTGTCTGAAACCAAAAAACTGTTTGGGTCAACCTAGAATCACTACTATTCCAGAAGGTTTTGTCTGAAATGGGTGTTACCTTTCTAACGAATGAATAAAACTTGATCAGTCTTTAAAGTAAAAATTACCAGCAAATAAAAAACTACACAATATACGTTACATTTGTACATTAAGCATCATACTCAACTGACTTTAAACACCAAGGGGTTCTGTTAATTAACAAGTTAAAATGAATTTTGACGTCACAAATTCACAACGAATAATTCACGTTAGTTGACTTGTGCTGAACTCCTATGGAACATTTACTGCAAAAACCAGCCAATCTACGTGACATCAAAATTTGCATTCACAGGAAGTATGAACCGGGCTTTAGGTGCAACAATGCTATTTCAATGCACAAAAGGGATAACCATACTTTGTACAACCAAAACATGGGGAAGGTATGGAATACTAACCGGTGCTGATACCAAAAAGTTAAAATACAATCAACAGAAAACCAACAGGAGGTCTCGATTGCAGGTGTTTACAGATTTAAAAAATGAGTGAAGCCTGGTTCATGCTTCCTGCGAATGCGAAGCGAATGTTGACGTCACAAATTCGCAACAAATAATTCGCAGCAGTTCAACTCTGCTCAACTCACTTGCGAAGAGAAGGTTGTGACGTAAAATTCACATCAAATTCGCATTGCATTCGCAGGAAGTATTAACCAGGCTTAAGTGATTATGTCTATCTATTGAAACATGAGGGATCCAGGAGTGTTTTGACGAACTGGTGAGGACATCCTATGTTCAATTTTGTGTACAAAGCCAATCTGGATCTGGATGTCTCTAAAAAAAGTTATAAAAATGGGAGTAAACGATGTTATTGATTTACCGGGTCAACAAACATGTTAGTGCTGGCGAGGGTTAACTTTCATTGTTAGACTGAGGTTATTGTGGCGGCGACATTGATAGGCCAGCAGAGGATGCCAGCACGGCTCAGTGTTTAAAAGCCTTCGCTGCGACCCCTGCCTGACTATTAAGCTTCCCATTCGCCAAGCAGGCGTTTCCCAGGAGCTGATCGAGGGGGATGCGTGATGAGGGGCGCAGGTTAGGGCGTGTAGGTTACTTATTATAAGCTTTGCAGAGTGTGGACTATGAAAAGTAACTTCTACATGTATATTTTGTAGTTTAGTGGTAATAGCCATGTAAAGTCAATCTCCTTAAAGGCACTGGACACCTTTGGTTGTCAAAGACCAGTCTTCTCAATTAAGCCCGTTTCATACAAGAGCTTTTTAATCCAACATATTTTGCGATTTTTCACAACCAGGATAAAAAATAGCAACAGCCACTCGTGTGAAAGCTTGCCTAGTTATGAAATAGCAAACGATCCTGACATAATATAACTGCAATCGAGACCTACTACAAAAAAATGCGACTGCGTTATAATCGCCCACTGACATGACTGATCCGACGTGTGAAACTACTCAACCAAGGACCCTGGCTATGCTGTCGGAGTACGCCTGCGCAGACCGCATTGTGTGCCTCGGATTGTCATGTTTTGTTTGTGGTTTTTGTGCCACTGTTCATGTTTACCTTCAAGTTTTTCTGAGACTTGTTCTACACGTCTTCAGTCCCCATGACATCGATCAGCTTGATCATTTGTGTCAATTGTATAATCGTAACTCCAAGTCACTTTTTTGGACATTTTCTATGGTTTTCTAATTGTTTTTTCTTCTTCCATTATTATCTTGCAACTTCGACAACCAATTGAGTTCAAAATTTCATAGGTTTGTTATCTTGTGCATATGATGAGATACACCAAGTGAGAAGACTTGTCTTCAACAATTACCAAAGGTATCCAGTGTCTTTAACTATAAAACTAGCATGCTCTGTGTCAGTTATTAACTTGTGATTCACATAAATTTCAGTGGGTTTTTATCTAAACAGTGTTCATTTATTTTTATATTTTGAAAACCTTTAATTATAAAATATTGAGTTACCAGCTTTTTCGTCTTCGAAAAATGCTTTACATCCTCCTATGAATGCAAGATGGATTAAAAACATAAGACTCAGTCATGTGACATGATAAACTTCCATGCATTTCAAATAAATAACATAACTAGACGTTTAATTTTTTTGCCCACCCTTACACTGATATGTAAGCACTGTATACTCGGTACTTTCCCAAGCTCTGTGAAAACAAAATCCACAATCAAATCACCCCCCTGGGATCTGAACCCACAACCTCTACGTTGCCTAGAGCATGTCTTACCACTAGACAACCGAGCTAGCCTGGTGGCTAAAAAAATGGACAACTTATGACACTTAAACTTCTAGAGGTAAATTGGATGAAAAACTTCTTCATCCATAGTGAGTCTACAGAGATTCATGTCATGGCCAAAAACTTGACCTATAAAAGGTATACAACCCTTTTTGGGGGGTACTCATGTGACAACAATGAGAATACTTGGAATTTAGTAACATCTGATAACTTCTATTGAAGTTGAAATTGTCATTGACAGTTCATCATCATAAACACCATCTTTTCAATCTGAACAAGGAGGTCATTCGGCCACAATTTTAGATTTGTTTACAGTATGCTATGCATAGCCGACTGTAGACAAGGGGGTACTGATTCTGAATACACCAGAGGTTATAGTTCAAGTTCGCACTCCTGGCATTTTGTTTGTTTTTGTTCAATTCCTCTGATTTCTGCATTCATATTTCTATTTCGGAGGGTTGTGTTAACATGATTTTATCATGAGAAAATAAGCAAAATTGTGCAAGTCTGTACACATTTAAAAACTGCTAAATGCAGGGAGTACTGTTGGTAATAACTCCACAATTTAATGAGCATCAAAACTTACATGGTAAATAATAATATAATAATAATAATAACCCGTTTTTATATAGCGCTTTTCACACCCGGAGGGCGTCTCAAAGCTTCCAACAATATTACCCCTGGTCACTGGGCCTTAAACATTCAAACATTGTAGACAAGACACTCTTTGAAGTAAGGTGATTTTTTGAATCTGAGAGTGGCTTCAGGCATTTATAAGGCCTTTCTCAGGCATCCGAAGCACCAAATTTTACGCAACAAGGGTGTTATTATTTTACTATTTACTCGCAACTTTGATGACCAATTGAGCCCAAATTTTCACAGGTTTGTTACAATGTTAGTTAAAATGCACCACTTACATTTTAGTTCCTCAGACTATCAGACAGTTGCTTCGCCACATGGTTATAGAGGCAAGCTTTTGTATAGCAACCTCCAGATGAGCAGACCCTGGTTCCATTGTTCCATACACATCCATTCAGAATTGTGTACGGGTGTTCACCGTCTCTAACGTAACTACGCAAAAGCTTGCCCCTAATCACGTGTCGTAGCAACTGTCTCGATAGTCTAAGTAATTCAAATGTAAGCGGTGCATTGTAACTAAGCAACCATTGTGCCAGTCATTATTACAATCTAACTCGCAAATGACTTATTGTATGCATATGTTGGGATACACATCAAGTAAAGATACTGGTCTTTGACAATTACCAAAAGTATACCATGGCTAAAAAGAGACCTGTGGCTTGAAAACAGACTTAGGATAGCACATTGAGCCATAAATTGTTTTACCTGCAATATCCCATAGCTGAACTCTAATAAGTTCATCCTCTGATCTTTGGATCTTCTTCAGGGCAAAATCAACTGAAAAAGAACAATACAAACTGTGTCAAAGTACAAGATAACAAAGAACATAGGCATACAGTGGGATTTTTTAAAGTTTTGTTTACTGTTGTCTTTTATTTGTTGTTCTCTTTTTTCTTTTCCCCCCTTTTTTTTTGGGGGGGGGGGGAGGGGTATTTAAAAATTATAAGACTCTTTGTGAATGTGCTTTTAAAAACCAATGACCACCATTTGGAAATACAAGTACAAAGGCCGGTTTATAGTCGGTCGCGCGATGGTCGCGCGACGGAAATCTTGCGCGCAATCCTAAGATTGAGGCCTATAAACCGTGTCTTTTATGATCGCGCGTCAATATTTCCGACGCCTGACCATCGCGCAACCGACTATAACTCGGCCTTTAGGGTTGTCAGTTATATAATGAATAGGGTAGATGGCCTTAGCTTTTGATCCAAACCGGACCTTCTTCAGATGCATAAAACAAGTACAGACAAATACAATCAATTTTCATAGAAAAAGAGAGGGGAAAGGGATTAAGGGAAGGATGAAAGAAGCGGGAAAATAACAGCCAATCAAAGTTTCTATTCCAGAAACAAATGGTGGCTATGAACCAATAGGAGTAAAGTGGCGAGGACAAAGGATGTTTAGTATGAAAGGATGGATTGTCAATTATAGATATTTTTCTTTTAAAGGCAGTGGACACTACTGGTAATTGTACTCAAAATAATTTTAGCATAAAACCTTACTTGGTAACAATTAATGGAGAGCTGTTGATAGTATAAAACATTGTGAGAAACGGCTCCCTCTGAAGTAATGCAGTTTTCGAGAAAGAAGTAATTTTCCACTTAAATAGTTGAATTTGATTTTGAGAACTAAGAATTTGATTTTGAGGTCTCGAAATCAAGCATCAGAAAAGCACACAACTTTGTGTGACATGGGTGTTTTTCTTCCATTATTATCTCCCAACTTCGACGACCAATTGAATTCAAAATTTTTACAGGTTTATTTTGTGCATATATTGTTGAGACACACCAAGTGAGAAGACTGGTCTTTGACAATTACCAAAGGTGTCCAGTGTCCAGTGTATCTCAACATAATGCATAAAATAACGAACCTGTAAAAATTTGAGATCAATTGGTCGTCGAAGTTGCGAGATAATAATAAAAGAAAATACTTCCTTGTCACACTAACGTTGTGTGCTTCCAGATTCTTGATTTTGAGACCCCAAAATCTAATTCTGAGGTCTTGAAATCAAATTCATGGAAAAATACTGTTTTCCTCGAAAAATACGTCACTTCAGAGGGAGCTGTTTCGCACAATGTCTTATACTACCAACAGCTCCGCATTGCTCGTTACCAAGTAAGGTTTTATCCTAATAATTATTTTGAGTAATTACCAACACTTCCTCTAAAGGAACACGTTGTCTTGGATCGGTCGCGTTGGTCTTTGAAAAGCATTTGTAACCGTTTTTTTATTATATAAAATGCATAATATGGTTAGAAAGATGTTTTAAGAATACAATGATCCACACACATATGCCTCGAAATTGCGTGGTTTTCCTTTTACTTTGCGAACTAACACGGTCAGCCAAAAATTTGACTCCCATAAATGGCCTATCGTGTTTGTCGACTAGGTAAAAGGAAAACCACGCAGTTTCGAGTGATACTTGTGTGGATCATTATATTCTACTTTTAAAATATCTTTCTAATCATATACATTTTATAACAAACGGTTACAAATGCTTTTCAAAGACCAACTCGACTGATCCAAGGCAACGTGTTCCTTTAAGTGACTGACTCACCTCCTACTGTTGTCTTGTAGTTATCATTAAATCTATTATGAACATAACGATCTACAAATGCAGTCTTTCCAACTCGGGAGTCACCAACTATGATGACCTTGAACAACTTCTCGTTCATTGTATGCGAGACACCTCCTGGAGGAACTTTGCAGAGTAGTTGTTGGTTGTCATTGCATTTTTAAACCATAATGCAGAGAGGGGCTGGGTTAGAGTTGATGTAAATGTTTGCACAACATTGCAGTCTTTTTATGTGTCCATGGATCTATTCTAGGATTTGTCAACTGGACTCTGTAAAAACCTATGACCATAAACACAGAGTACGAAATTGAAGAAATATATTATCATGGCAAACACTGAAAACTTAGCTTGACAAAGAAAAAAGAGAAGAGGGGGTTGCCTTAAAAAAAAAATGGCAGTTCTGTTCACCCTTTGTCAATCGCCCACCAAAAAATAATGTATTGTGCACAGTTTTGTCATCACTACTCTTCAACTGTGTTAGTGTAAAAATAAAAAACACACACTCTGCATCACACTAATTCGTCAACACTATGCTAATGTTCATGGGATCTAGTCATAAGTTCACTGGACCCAACAACGCTTTTTTTAAATATCAATTGGACATTAGGCCTATCTGGTGTATGTCCCCCCAAACATTTAAAAAAAAAAATTAGCCTATTCTGAAGTATGGTGGACACATGAATGCACTGAGGTTTGGGTGTATACAGACAAATCTAGCAGACCTATGTGTCCACCATATCTCAAAATGGCTTGTTGGGTTGGGTCTATTCCAAGTTGATGGAACCAAAAGTAACTTACTCCCATTTCAGACAGGTGCGCCAGAGTAGGCGAACAAAATAGATTAGGAGCGACTCTAGGTCGACCCAAATAACGTTTTGTTTCAGATCAGACAGGCGAACTTAACATTTATAAAATTTACATTTTGCTCGACTCATGACCAGTCAGATAGATGTCTGAAACCAAGGTGCTCCAGAGTCGCTCCGACCACCTGCAACAGTCGATCTTTCGACTTCTAGCGCATCCAGTTGCTCTTAACTGTTTCAGACGCCGAACTTTACATTTGGCTCGGCGCAACTCTGGAGCGCCTGTCTGAAACGGGTGTAAGTCCAGTAACTCGGACAACATGGAAAGTGTGATAATTGTGTAATATTTTGTTTAGAGTGGTAACGGTAATTGTGTAATAAGTCACTTAGCAATGGCATGCCCCCCGCTGATCAGCCCGATGTGGGCAGTTTCAATTCAAGAGGCCGACACTCGAGACAGGTCTTGAGTTAGTTGCGATAACGTAACCCTCCTGTCGACGGCGGAGCCGGAGGGTTACGAAGCATACGCAACCTGTGCAGGGCGAAATGGTTTAAACCACATCAAATTTCGACAGCTAGTCAGCAGATTTGCTCCATGTTTACCACTTTTGAAAATCATGACACAAATTCTAGGAACACGAACTTGATCCTCAATGTCTAATGAATCCTTCCATATCACTCAAAACACCATTGAGGAAATAATCGGCAGGAGGGTCACGTTATCGCAACTACACTATAGTCTTGAGTCTCCTATTTGAACCTGACCTGTGTCCGTTTCTTTGCCAACTCTGGACTCGCACCATCGCACCAATGCTACTACTAGTACTAGAAGTACACAAGCAAAAAACATTTCATTCACCGATAAAGGACAGAGTGCTCTATGTATGGACTGACGACTGACCATAGTGGAGGAAGGAAACTTGTTCTGCTGTTTATGCCACCTCCATGACCTCCTGCTTCTCTCTTTCCACAGTTTCACCACCGCACCAGACCAGTGCAGTGAGTTGTTCAACAAGTTGCAGCATGTTGCAGTGTTGTGACCAAGTCATTTTTTCTCAAGTCAAGTCGCAAGTCATCTTTGCTCAAGTCAAGTCAAGTCACAAGTCATTTTTGCTCAAGTCAAGTCAAGTCACAAGTCATTTTTGCTCAAGTCAAGTCAAGTCACAAGTCAAATTTTTGCAAGTCAAGTCAAGTCGCAAGTCAACAAAATTGGTGACTCGAGTCTGACTCGAGTCCAAGTCAACGATCGACTCGAGTCAACAAGAGTGCCAAGCCCAAGTTGCAAGTTTACACCCTGCAAATCTTTAACTAAACACTTACTTGAACTTACTTGAACTTACTTGAATCCACCGACGCCATCACACAACTGGGGAGGAGACGGTGGTTCTGGTTACTGGGGCAGACAGCTTAGATAAGCTTATGTAGAGCCCCCCGACGTTCTTTAGGAATTTATCCACATGTCCCTTGAAAATGTTCACACTTGAAGCTTCAATTACTTTTCGAGGGAGAATGTTCCAGTAGTTGACCACTCTCTGGGTAAACCAGAACTTCCTGAGGTTGAGGTTGGATCTTGATTTGTACAGTTTAAGTTGGTGACCCCTGTGCTGCACGGTTGACAAATCAAAGAAATGTTCAGGGTTCAAGCCCTCAAGGCCCCTAAGAATCTTAAAGGTCTCGATAAGATCTCCTCGCAGCCTCCTGCACTCCAGGGTGGTCAATTTCACTTCCCTGAGTCTGTCAACATAGTCTAGGTGAGATAGACCTCCAATCATTCGCAATGCTCTCTTTTACACTCTTTCTATTAGGTCAATGTCCCTTTGAAGATGAGGCCTCCACGCCTGAACACAGTAATCTAGGTGTGGTCTAACCAGTTCTTTGTACAGTCTGATGATTGTTGTTTTGTCTTTGTTCGTAATTGTACTGTTGATTAGCCCCAGGGCTCTGAATGCGCTTTTGACTGCCTTCGCACAGTGGGTACTTGCATTTAGTGACTAATGGATGATTACCCCAAGATCTCTTTCTTCACTTACTGTCTGAATTATACTGTCACCAATGGAGTAGTTGTGCTTGATGTTACTATGCCCGAAGTGGAGGCACTTGCATTTGTCAATATTAAATAACATTTGCCAGTCATCAGACCACCGGTAAAGGCGATCGAGGTCGTCCTGAAGAGCGCGAGCATCTGCTGGGGTTTTCACTTTTCTGAAGACCTTGGTGTCGTCAGCGAACTTCAGGACCGAACTCAAGATATCCTCGTCAATGTCGTTGATGTAGATGATGAACAACAGCGGGCCAAGAACAGAACCTTGGGGGACACTGCTTTTAACTCCTGACCACTCCGATTGGGCCCCGTTCACCACCCTCTGTTGTCTGTCAGACAGCCATGCCTTAATCCAAGCAGCAGTTGAATCACCTATCCCATGTGATCGTAGTTTCGTCAGTAACCTCTGGTGTGGAACTCGGTCGAAGGCTTTACTGAAATCGAGGTACACTGCATCAACAGGTTTGCCATCATCAACGGTCTTTGTTACAAGCTCCAGAAAAGTTAGTAAATTGGTCAGGCAGGAACGACCTCTTAAAAACCCGTGCTGTGAATCACTGATCAATCTGTGTGCTGTAAGGTGTTCCATGATGGCATCACGGAGGATGGTTTCAAACACCTTACTGACCTGTGAGGTTAGGCTGATCGGCCTGTAGTTTGCTGCTACACTACGTTTGCCCTTCTTGAAGATGGGGGTGACGTTTGCTCTCCTCCAGTCTAGTGGAACCACTCCTTCTGCCATGGACTTCTGGAAAATTTGGCTGAGGGGTTCAGCTATCGCGCCCGATACGTCCCTTAAAACCACAGAATAAATATCATCTACTCCGGGTGCCTTGCCAGGCTTCAACTTCATTAGCACTTTACATATAATTCATCTGATGGAATATACTATACTTACCCCTACCAGTACCACAAACACAGAACTGGAAGAACTTTGATGAAGTTGTGAGTGCCCTCTTTCTGAACAGAAAACACCTCTTCACACACCCACACCACTGCTGGTGTACTTGGTTTGTGTACACAAATCGGGTCCGGGGAAAAACAACAGATGGCGCACGCGATCAACTTTGATCAGCGCATTTTTGAGAATTGCACAGTATAGAGATTGCGCTGCTCGTTTTGTTAGGCTTACGTGCTCAATTTGAACGTTTCCCCACACAAAACAAACGATGGAAGAAAACCGCCAAAGTTTTTCAAACTACCACGTGGCGTGGCTGGTGCATTATGGCCGTATACTATACTACACCTCTTCCCACAAGTACAAAGGTATGTAAATCTCAGGAATTCATTAGAGGGCAACTTTAGTGTATATAGCTATGAGGAGGGTGTGCTTAAAGCAAGCAAAGGCAATCAAGTGTCGTCCAAAAAGCCGGGGCACATTACAGAATGGGGGAGGGGAGGGGGGGGGGGCTACGGGTCGGCATCGAGGGTGTCTAATAATAATATACGTTTATTGTTTTTACACATGGCAACAGTGTGACCACTTTAGTATTAAAGCCTGCAAAATAATGCAAAACGGGACATTTCAGGGACGAGACTCTCAAGGTTATGAGCATTTTGTAAAAATTGCGCTTTTGTCTAAACACGTCTATAGAAAATTCTTTAAAAAGAGCAGTGCCGAAAATGAAGAATGGGGTGCAATAAACACATCACATAGCTCAAAATAACCGCAATTCAATTTTTTTTAAACAAACTCTCACTTTGATGAGCTTGAGGAAAGAAAGAACTTGACAAAATCAATCATGGAGTCGCGACCCCGCGTGCTCATCATTGGGCCCGGTGTGGCGGTTTCAGTTATCCGCCTTGTTCAGTTTTCCGGGTGACGTAGTCGGACATATCAACATGTTGTTCGAACGGTTTTAGCTTTCCGGCGTGTTCAGTTTTCCGGGTGACCTGCCAGATACCGCCGCGAGTACCCTGGCGAGTACGTTCTCTCAGCAGTGACCCCAAATTGTTTATATTACGATTCTTTTCTGTGTAGTCACATAATCTCTTGCCCCATCTTTACATGTATTCATGGGTACAACTTTAGGCAGGTCACACTCTGCTTGCATAAACAAAAAACTCATACAATCCACGCGTTTGCCGCTAGCTGTACTCGACTCGTGGACGCCGCCATGACAGCTACCGGAGGGTAGCGGATGACTCAATACGGCACTAAAAATGGACTACTTTCGCTTGCTGTGCGCAGGCATCGCATGACGTAATGTTACCGTATTTGGTCATTCGGAAAACTGAACACAGCGGAAAGTTGAAACCGCCACACCGGGAAGCCCCTGACACTGAGACTGTGATGAGCTAAATCGAACGATCACACTCGCCCTCTCGTTCCTTCATGCCCCAAGTGACCCACTCCACAAGCAGGGCACGGTGGAATGACGTACGTCAAAGCTATTCGAACCCACCGGGGCATGACCCAGGAAGCTCTACTGAACGAACGCACCCGGCCAATATAACTGCAACTCCTTATTTTGAGCAAATTCTCAACTTTGAGCTACACATTCTTCAGATTGGGCGCTCAGTCTGAAGAGATTACGAGATAGTGCGCTATCTCCAATAGTCTGTGCCCCTCGAAGGAGCACTATTAAAAATAGTGGAGTTCGTCCAGCAACAGACTAGCAGTTGGGTCGTGTGCTTTGGCGTCCCCTGGATTTTGTGTGGTTCTTTCGGTTGTGTGTTGTTGGGGTGTGAAGCCGTTGGGATTTCTAGCGTTAAAAAGCGGTAAGTTACAAACATTTCATTTCATTTCGTTATTTTCAAAAATGCCATCTGTCTGATATAGAAAATGTGGAGGAGTGCCAATGTGGATTGTAATTTCATGATTTGGTGACGTTTGTCGCGGTCCGTGTAGAGCATCCTGCGCGTGAGAAATGCTCCACGCCTGGTTGTGTTTACGACGACCATTGTTCCCGCATGCAGCAGATACGGCAGTGGGGCCGTGAGAGGCCCACACAATATATCTACGCGTGGTTACTGTGTGTGGTTTGCATGTGTGGTGGTGGTGGTCGTCCGTAGCCTAGCCGTGTGGATGGTTGGGGTTTGGCAGGTGGCCAAGGGTGGTTTCCACTTTCTAGTTTCAAATTCATCCTGCGCGTGGTTGGGGTTACATGGTTGGGTTTTTCTTTCAAGGTGTGATATTGATAAGGGCAAATTGTTTGTATCCTGCCCACCACTTGTTCATTGGTTTGATTGATTGGATCATTTCATTTCTTCCTTCACCTACCTACTCCATGATGATTGAATCATGGATGTAGAATGGACAAGTTTCTGTCTCAGTATCGCCATATACTATAGAGAACAGTTACTACTTTTTCATTCGATATGAAATAATCAAACAAGGACAAGGGGCCCAATTTCATAGAGCTGCCAAGCACAAAAATTTGCTTAGCATGAAATTACTCCCTTGACTTGATAAAAACAGGATTACCAACCGAATTTCCGCATGGTTTTCAGGATAATCAAGCAACAGCTGAATACCAGTAACAAGCATTATGCAACAAACAGAAATTTGGTTAGTAATCCTGTTTTTATCAAGGAAGAAATTTCATGCTAAGCAAATTTTTGTGCTTAGCAGCTCTATGAAATTGGGCCCTGATCTAATTTACCTGAAATGAAATATCCCTTTTTCTTTGTTTGGTAAAAAAGTGGTGGCGTGATCTGGTGATCTGGTGATCGGGAAAGTTATCCCTTCTTCAATTTAGAAAATAAAAATGTTACTTTGTAACTTGTTTCGCATGTGAGGGGCTGTAGTTGTTGAAATGAGTAAAACATGAGTAAACTCTCCTAAAAATATTGCTCTGTCATTTTAATTTTCTTCTCAAAAAATGTCTTTATCTTTAATTAATTAAGCTTACTTAAATTTCCAAATTCATTCTACTTTATTTCTTGTATTTTGTTCACTTTCGATAATTATGTTTTTCTTTTCATTTGAATACCTTGGAGTTTTGACCCTTTCTGGTCCCAGATAATGTATGGATGATTTCCCACTATTTTATCTCTAGAATTCCCAAATAGTTGTTTACACCTCAACTATGACCTTCAGGCCTCCCAGTACTGACCACTGCCACCCCCAGCCCCCCCACCTGGTAACCATTACCCCATACCACACTTGATCTAAGAAACTATGTCATGGATCTTATGTATTGTAATGATTCAGGGGGTGGGGTATGGTTCTTATTTATTTAACCAAGTGGCCACTCCACTCTGGAACCTAAAGCCATAGGGGAAGGATGAAACATGATATTGGGGGATTGTCCTAAATCCCACTAATGAGACACATTGAAATAAATCAACTGTTTCAAACAGAGGGTTGACATTAACCGCAAGGAACTACACATTGGTACATGTATTTTATTCAATCATAGACCTTTTCGCAAATACCGGGGCGCACGCGTAAAGCTTGGAATTAGGTGCATTGTGGTCTAGCTGGTATCAAATTTGATCCATATATATCCCACAATGCACCTCATTCAACAGTCTGCGCTTGCGCATTGGTATTTGCGATAAGGTCTATGTTCAATCACAAAATGTACATAGCGCCCTCTCTTGATTTAAACGGTATTAACTTTTGGTAATCTACAATCAATCAGTCCGCTGGTTCATTCGCACGCAGCAGTACATGGTATCATGGCTGCTCCTGTTGTAGTAATTATCTAATGAGATTCGCCAATAAATAGAGCGAGTAGCATCATTTGCGTGTGTGTGTTCTTGAATGGTCTTGAGTTCTTGAGGTCTTGAATGGTCTTGAGGTCTTGAGGTCTTGAGTGGCGATCTCTATTCTGGAAGCGACTGAGCCCCGAGCTCTGGTTTTCGTTCCCTTTTAAAGCCTAGCAGAAGTACGCGCTGCACGCAGCTTGCCTAAGCCAGAGAGCTGATTGGTTTATTTATAAGCATAAATGTGTGCTTTGGTGTTGACGTTGACAGAATACCCACATTGACGTTGACAGAATACCTGCATTGACGTTGACAGAATACCCGCAATGTGTCGTGCACGATAATGCTTTTACAGAATTATATCCCAGAACTTGAAGGCCGTACATGGCCATCTAAGGACCTACATTGTTCTACATTGTTCTACTTGCCTAAAACTCACTTGGTGCCGTCAACTCGCAGTGAAAATCTCCAATATAAATTTAAAATCCACAAAAGGGGCATAACTGTTAAGTATTAGCAAAACGATAATTTTCATAAGTTTTAGGTTACGTTTCGGTAATTTTGACTACATTTAATTATTTGTTTTTTTTCGTGATAAAAATTATCGCGAAGCTGCAAAACCGTCGGCCATCATCTTGCTTTTTCACAGACCTTGAACAACATGGACAACAGAGGGCGCTTTCCAAGGAATTTCCTAAGGCCTTGTTCATGTACACAATTTGCAATAAACTTCCTGGTCACATTTGAAGTACCGGAAATGTTTTTCTTGTCGTCCTCTTCCCACATGAATTTTCCTATCTGCTGGTAAAGGAACTTAATTGTGCTGTAAAAATTAACATAAAGCAGGAACGATTTCCCTTGTCTAACAGAGAAAAATGCTACACAAAATGTTTCAATTGCTACTCAGAAATCACGATTTGCTCTTCAATATTAGCATTCAGTGTTATTAGCATTAAGTTCAGTCTACATTATTTGCTATGACAAATTGCTGGATGTAATAGCTCCCTGATAAAGTATTTAAGCAGATGTTTCCACTGCTTTTGCTCACTTATTTTGGGTCATAAGTTTTGTTAAGGGTAAGTATTAAAAGGGGCTTAAAAAGTATTAAATTTGACTTTATAAAATGTACAGGGAAACTCGTACAGTGTTGTAGCAAGACCCAGTGGTGGGCAACAAATACATTTTTAGAATCAGGGCCACTGCGGATTTGCAAGCTTCAAGCATGATGCCAGGTTTCCAAACCGTTTGTGTTAATAGGGCCATGCAATAAGTTGAATGGCATTCGCTGTGACATTTTGATACTCCCTTCATTTTGCGTCTCAGATCACTGCACAGTGGACAATATTTTGATTTACTAAGGGAAATCTGTTAGGGCGACTTTGCTCAAAATGCTGGGCAAAAATTGTGAGTCCCTGGTCCTGGGCAGACCCTGTACCGCCCACTGTGGCTACAACACTGTAGTGTACCCTGTTTAAAAGTGTTGAGGAAAACCTAGCTAATATTTCTTACTTTGCCAAATATTTGACTTTATTCATATTACAGGAAGCTTGACGTCCTTTTAGAGGGTATTCTAGAGGAAGGAAGCTGAGAGAGGATACTGACAATGGATGAAGCAGATTGCTTCGGCCCTCAGCGAGATTATGTTGGAGGGAATCGTAGCCTCGCGCTGCCGGTTCCTGTTCAAGATGAGAGTTTCATGTATGAGAGAGTGAAGAACGAGAAGGCAAGTTTGAATAACTGTATTAACAATTTTGAATCTTCATTTCCTGGAGAGATTGATACAAAGCCATTTGAAAATGCTTTGTCTGCTAGTTTTCCCTCATTGACTTCTACTACTGCCACTAAAGCTCAAGAAAAAACATTGAGTCCCACTCCAAAAGATGAGGGATACTGCGAAAGCCCAAGCATTCATGGGGACGGGTCTTGTCAGCATCATATTGACTATGAAAAGAGTTGTAGGGAGACGCAGTGTGGAGATTTGAGTTCCACAAAGGAGTTTGATTCTCAGATAAATCTTTCTAACACTGCCAGAAGTTCATCTGATTGTTCGATTATGAGATATCACCGAGACGAGCTGCCATCAAGTATTGGGACCGACGAAACGGATCAGGGCCGAGTGGTACCAAACTTCAGTCTAGCTGAGCATCCCACAGCGTTATCATCAAACAGTCAGTATTATCCAAAACCCATTGATTCTGCAGGGCTGAAGTTTGTATCAGACCCGAAGCTGAAGGAATCACCAGGGTTAAGCTGCCAGCCGACTGCAATAAGTCACAACCATAGAGGCCACTATGAAGAATCTCCAAGTGCAATACATCATCAGTGTACTAGTGCATCATCCACTTTGCAGGGTGGGGTTGCATCAAACATTAAACCATTTGGTTCATCAAATAAACCTGTGGAAGGGGAGGTCGGTAAGAGGAAGGCATCATGTGATGAGCAAATAATGGAGGACCAAACGTTAAGGATGAAGAGACAGAAGATGTCAACAAATATTCAACAAGGTATAAACATGCAGTTTGATTTTCGATTTGTTTGCCTTTGTTAAGCTTACACTATGTTTGCATGTAGGTCACCCCTTGTACAAAATGAAATGTTCCTGCTTTTAGGACAAAATATCATGCCTAAGAAACTGACTGGGTTAATTTTAAACAATTTGGGGTTGACTTTTAGCTCTTGTGCTGTTTCTAGAGCTTTTTATTGTGCTTGGCTTTTTACATTTTTAGCAAAAACATGGGGGTCTTATATGTAAGCATTTGAAGAAGAAACAGGCAAGCGAGTTTTTAATCTGAAAGTAAGCAAAACCTTGCACATACTTTGTGTGTGTATACAGTACATCAGAAGCATGCGCTTGTCACGTGCTGACTTTCAAACACCCACAAATACAGGCTAGTACATGAAGTACACTCTGTAGTTCCCACATGATGTAAATCAGCCATCTTTACGGGCAATTTGGAACACACAGCCTTGCATTTTGCGCAAGAACGGCGTGCAGCACTCGCACATTTCACAAAACTTGTTGCCTGATTGGTTTGTAAACACCAGGGTTGTGTTAAAGTCACCTTGAAATAGAATTTTTTTTCTTTCAAACATAAGAGTATAAGCTTACGAACAATAACATTTTTTTTAAATAATTGTTTGTCACGATTTATATGTTTAAAAAATATATGAAGTTGTTTGGGGGGCTGACTCCGCCTACCCCTTTTGTGATACAATCGAGGCAGACTTGGCTTGCAATGCGTATAGTAAACACACGTGCAAAGTACATGATTTGGTCCGTACATATACTTTGCAATTGTGTTTACTCTACGCATTACAGGCAAAGTCTGCCTCGATTGACGTCACGAACAGCGCCCTCTCGGGTCGGGGTCTACTCTTAAATTTGTAAATAACATAAGAACTGATTTTTTAAAACCTTAGCTAACTGTTTATTCACATTCCACTCATCAAAACACATATATTAGTGACAAAAGCTTTATTTTGAAAAAATACCACTTCCAGGTGACTTTAATAAACTGAGCGCTTGATACGTCTGCAAGCCAAAATGCAAATTGCCTGTAAAGATAGCGTCTATTGCAACTTATCTATAGTAGTTCCTTAAAGATGCTATGTCAGATTTTTGGCCCCAAACATTAAAAAATAGATTTTTATTTTTTTAGGGAATGGTATTTCAAAGAATATCACCCGTTTTTACTTTTAATGGTCAGGAACCATGACAAAAATTTAATACGTTTTTTATAAAACACTTAAGAATTAGTCACGTGATATATTGTCTGGATCTCGGCAAAAACTCATTTTGAGCACTTTATTTAACTGCTACTAATAATTGGCGGACTTTTTCGAGCAATGGCTCAAATGAAAGCTTGTAACTTTCTCGACCCCCATCAAAAGCAGCCAAAAATCTGACATAGCATCTTTAACTGTGTTGCCATTAGGAATTGTTATTAAACAATGTGAATAATGTGATGTATTTTTTCCTTTCAACAGAAGTGCAATACAACCAGACTGTTCTGTCACCAACACAGTATCATGTATCTGGGAAAGGGAACTTAATATTTGATTCTCCAAACAACTGCATCTTCCACTGTAAGTTGTTGAACACATTGATTTTAATTCATTTGTAATGTCTCCTTGCACTTAAACTTACATGTAGCTCTGGTGTTGTCAGCAGCAGAATGTGGGTTCAATACCTGGTCACGACGCTTGTATTCTTGAGCAAGGCACTTAACCATAACTGTTTCATAAAAAGGTTGGACGGGTACCTGTAGTGCATTCTGCTCTAGCATCCAGGCTCCTACATGTAGTGGATGACAATGCCTACATCCTGACTGACTGTGAAGAGGGTAACCCTGTTTCAGACCCAAGAGTAAGTTGCAGCGTTCCCCTGGTGACAGTTGATTTGGGTCGATCGTCCAAATAAGTTCAATGTAGTCCTCACCTTGAAGTGGCCATCCAGCCTTGTGGTGTTGGGCAATCTCTCAAAAAATCAAATAATTTAAAAAGACATTTTACCTCAATACGCACCAAACCGCCCAACTTATAAAATATAATTGTTCATGTAATTTTGTTATAGAAGCATCAGTGAACTTCATCATTCTTCTAATGTCATACAGGCTTGGAACTTCAGCAGAGTGAGGGCATGTTCATGCTACAAAGGGCACTTCCATTAAATCTATGGGAACTTTTGGGAAGAGGCACCACGGCCAAGACCAGGGGCCGATTTCACAAAGCAATAAAATTCATCGCAAGACCAATTTTCAGTATTACATAGTGATTCATATTGTGACCAGCATCACACTTTACTAAGCAACTGCAATTGATTTGCAGTTAAAATCAATATTGGCTCTTTGTGAAATCGGCCCCAGGGTAACATAAAGTGTAATTCCAGTCCTGAAGATACATAGGTTTCTTAAATTGTTTTGTTATCCTAATCAATATTGTTTTGTGCTGTGTTGTTTCAGTGGACAGGGGTGGGCAGGAGAAGCAACATGCGTTACAGTGGGCCAGTCGTCAATCCTCACAAACTGACAGTGCTACTAGTAAGTATTTATACATTTATAGCCTTTGTATCTTCCAGATTATTTACCCACCAAGACAAACTAGGGCATTGAAGGTCATGGCTTCTGTGTCCTCCGTACTATCAGGCCTGATCTTAAAGACACTGGACACTATGGTAATTGTCAAAGACCAGTCTTCTCACTTGCTGTATATCAACATATGCATAAAATAACAAACCTGTGAAAGTTTGAGCTCGATTGGTTGTCTGAGTTGCGAGATAACTATGAAAGAAAAAAACACCCTTGTCACACGAAGTTGTGTGCTTTTAGATGCTTGATTTCAATACCTCAAATTCTAAACTTGAGGTCTCAAAATCAAAATTGGGAAAACTGCTTCTTTCTCGAAAACTAAGTCACTTCAGAGGGAGCCTTTTCTCACAATGTTTTATACTATCCACCTCTCCCCATTACTCATTACCAAGTTAGGTTTTATGCTGATAATTATTTTGAGTTATTACCAGTAGTGTCCATTACCTTTAACTGTTCATTGTTTACGTTCAATATTTTCACTTTGTCTTCGCTGGTACTGCAGATGGTGCCCTCTTGCTGTGCAGGATAAGTTAGTGCAGGGGTGGATCAAATAAAACAGCCGTCGATTTCAGCAAACAAAGGATTAATCTTAGGACTTACAACGAGTTAAGTTCCGTTACCATCGACATTAGGATGCATTGAACCCATCCTAAGTTAGGACGCCTAACTCAAGATAGGATTAGTCCTAGCGTTTCGTGAAATCAGCTGCTGGTCAAAGGAACTGTAGGTTTCAGGGAATAGTACCATAAATAAGAGTGGAAAAAAAAACCTAATTAAATGGATGATCCACTTCATGTTCCAGGTTCAATTCCCACCGAGTCACTACAAACCGTGGCTAAGCTGATTGCGCAGACAACCGAATGGAAGAAGATTGCCCGCCTGCTGCCGATGACAGATTGCCCGACCTTAGAGTCAGACATCAAGAATTTAGAAGAGTGTCAAGGTACAACGTCTGACAAGACGTTGGCTGTCTTGATGAGATGGTGGAGGGAGCACCCTGAGCAGGGTGATAGGACAACGATGCTGGACTGCCTCCGACAAGGTTTGGAATGCTGTAAACTGGTCAGGTTAGCTCGTTCCGTTGACACGTACTTTCCTAGTACTGTTTGAAGATCTCCATGGTGTGGATAGAAAGGAAGAAACTATAAATAAATAGTAAACTGGGAGGTACAACTATTAGTAAATCTCTTTGTGGGAGTGTTTGCTCTGAAAAGAGCCGTTGTGGTCACTCAGGCAAAAGAGATTTACCCTCCAGTTTACTGTTTATGTATAGTTGTTCCTAAAACTTTCCAGATTTTTTGTCATTTACCTGGACAATGCATTCATTAAATGCTGAATTTAAAGTCCATTTAATGGGTTTGTTGGTTGCTGAAAATGCAATGTGTACAACGATGTATCAATTGCCAATTGATCGAAATTAGTTGTAAAAAACATGCACTTTGCATGCTGCATAAATGTAAATAAATCGTTGTAGTTTTTTATCTTTTTCAAGGAAATTTAAAAACAACTTGCATGTTGAATTTGAAATAGACCCAATGGTCGTGCTGGTTTGTACATAACATCTTTAAAAAAAAAACAATTTTGCTCAAGCATTTCCTTCAAAATAGTTTGTTCGAAGAATCAGGTTAATGTTTGTCCAAAGCCCCTTGTTTAATTAAGATTTACCCTGAATTTTAAAATCAAATAACCAAAGACACTTTCAAACCAACTCTAATCCTTCGAAATATCAAAGCATTCCATATAAACCATTAAAATGAAATTAATTATGACATCAGTGATAATTCAATATTTACAGCCCATGGTATTCAAGTGACATGGTAGGCCTACATGTATTCAAGTGCCCACTGCCATTATGTTGTGTTTTATGTTTTGTTTTATTTTGTTCGTAACTTTCCTTTTTTGCATTACATTTATAACTGAATTCCCTCCTTATCTAGTATGTGTATGTGTCAATATCTACAAGTGGATTTATGTACTATTGTTACAAATTACATTGTACAATTTACGTGTCCCTTTCATTCCACAGGTGTGTGTGCAATTTATAAGTTATGGATTTAAAATTTATATTTGTTATATAGATGAATATTTTCCTTGAAATATTTGGTGTGAAAGAGAGAAAAGTGCTAAATGGAGCCTTACTGAATTCCATCTGACACCCCCATGGGTAAACATAATAATAATGGAGTCTTATAAAGCGTTGGTATCTTCTCTCAAGGCGCTCATGGCGCTCGCTCTTGATACAAATAAACAGTTCAAAAGAAAGGAATAGAAATAAGCATGTTGATAATCGCTGAGTGAACATGTAACTTCAAAGAGGTGAGTTTTGAGTGCAGTTTTAAAAGAAGATGTGGTATTAGCAGTCCTGATGTGGTAAGGAAGACTATTCCAGACCTTCCCCGTAGTAACTAAGAAAGAACGTGCTCCCCATGTGTTCTTTGCCATGTGTTCTACAAGGAGACATTGATCAGCTGATCTAAGATTACTGCGTGAAAGAGCATATTGAGTGACATGATCTGAGTAAGCCTAAGTGGTCACAATTTTCTCAACTTATTGATGTAGATTTCAAACAACATTCCTGGCGAGTCTCAGACGAATACATAGGCTTTGTTGAAGTTGTTTCAGTTTTTCCGCTTTTTGTTTTAGCCTCTACATGTCTCTCTCTTTTTTTCACTTGCATAAGCCTGCCTTGTTATAAATGCCAAACCAACTTATTGTGCCAAGAAAAACTTTAAAACAACTTGAATCCTGTAATGTAGTCAGTTAAATTGTGACAGAATGCCCTATTGCCAGCCATACCCAATCTTACCCGCATGAGCCCGAGCAGCCCTATTCACGACCTTACGCTGCCATTCCATACTCTTCTGAGACCTGTCTTCATCCCTTTCTGACCCAGCAATGCGCAGTGCTTGTATTCCTGCATTTACCCACAAATCTATTGCGGGCATGGGGTTGAACGTCTCAATGTAGGCAGTGTGTAGCTCGACAGTCAGCTGATCTGTAACAGAGCCATCTCTCAATCGTGTTCGCTGTACTGTCTTGAGCAGCTTGAGTCTGCTAAAGCCACGTTCTGCATCAGCTGAACTGGCTGGGACAGTTTCCTTAAGGTCAACCTGACAGCAGATGTTGGGCAGCTCCTCCTTCATTGTCAGGATTATTTCTGACCACTTTGCATGTGTGGATCAGTTGATCAGTAACTGAGGTCATCCCTCAATCTTGTGCGCTGAAGAGCGCATGGGATCAAACTTCTCAATGGAGTGAGTGTATAGCATGACAGTCAACTGATCTGTAACAGAGCCATCTCTTGATCTTGTTCGCTGTACTGTTTTGAGCAGCTTGAGTCTGCTAAAGCCACGTTGAACTGGCTGGGATGGTTTCCTCAAGGTCAACCTGACAGCAGATCCTCCTTCATGTCTAGTGTGTTTCTGACCACTCTGCATTTGCAATCTTCTCGTACTTGTAAATAATAATTGAATTCATTACATTGAATAAATCATCAATATTTCATTTTTTTGATCGAACAAAAAATGTACAACAGATCTTTGGCATTTTCAGAGTTTCTCACTCCAAAGTAGGGATATAATAAAAATATACTGGCAATCTCAGACTTCAAACACTGAGTTTAAAAATAAATGTAAAAGCAATCCAATTTGTGTGCATGCAAAAATTAATGAATTCACAAAACAATATAATCAAATACTGCTAAATATAGCTCCACAAATTAGATATAAATACAGGAAACAATAATTGTCTCAATTTGCCTTGTTGTGGCATTTCTGGCATCTTCTTACACTCTCAATAGTCTGGAACCTCCCTGAGCAATTCTCTTTTGTACATACGATGAACTGTTTTGAGATGTTGTTTATTAGCTAGCATTCTTTGCCCATGGTGTTTAAACATTAATTTGACCCTTGTTGTATCATCTCCCACAGAGGCAAAGATGCGCTCATCTGCATTGAGTTGGGCATGCAGACTTTCTATACCCTGTTCACTGAGAAGGCCCACAGTGTTCCATAAAATGGCACACTCAGGAACATGGCATAGAAGGAAATGCAATTTTGGTGGAATCCGTTCATTTGGAAAAGTCTCCGGAAACCACCATCCCAACTCCCAGCACTCTGCACACAAGTCTTCCACCTCTCCAAGAGACAAAAACCCTGTCTTGCCTGTGATTCGGAATATGTCCCTTAACCTAGAAAAAAGTTCACTGTAAACAGCCTGCTCTTGAAAGCCATCAAGCGCTTCTAGTATCTTGTCAGACTGCTCCAAGATGACCTTGCAGTGGTTTCCCACAAAACAATGTGACAGGTATGCTTGCTTCTTGGTACCTAGTTTGTTTTCAAGAACATCCCCAAATTTCTCTTCCAGTAGTCCCATTTTTGACAGGACTTCCCCATATACTTTATTAAGCTCGCTTTTTTGATCCATCCGCTTGTTTTTTTCAGGCCACTTACCGTTTCCCTATGTCTGCTTACAATCACCTCCTGCTTCATGATGACATCCTGTACATTTTCAACCTCACCCTTACAGACGGGACATTCAAAACGCGAGTTTGTCATGTCAACACCCCTCAATCCTATACAATTTGTGTGGAACCATCCACTATCATCCTCTTCACTCCCACACACATCACACTGAACCCATTCAACTTCCCCCTCTACAACACTCTTCATAACTGCCACTGCACATGCAGAATATGAACACAGTTCATCTGTTTCTCTCCGACCCAACCTGACCTTATTAAAAACCTCGGAGCAGCTTCTCTTCATATTTCTGGTTTTTCACGGCCTCCTTCAACTCCCTCTCACTCTCCTAGGCCTCAATAGATAGTGCCTGCCAACTGTCATTCAACTCGTCATCTCTTTCTCCCAAGTTTCCCCTATCTTTCTCCTTACACATATTTTCAACATTTCGATAAAATGTAACAACCAGCTCTAGCATAATGTGAAGTGCAGGTGGAGCTATATGTAAGAAATCATGTATATTGGCAAGATTAGCTCATGAGCTTTTGAGTGGTGGTACGGGCCATTGACCTTTTCCCATTTTCCACCCCTCCTAGGATCTTCCAGATTGTCTGCAAGATCCTGTACAACCTCGTCTGCTTCGCGTTTCTTGAACCAGTCGGGGTTGTACGGGCCATTTGCCTTGGGGTTTCCACCCCTCCTAGGATCTTCCTGATTGTCTGCAAGATCCTGTACAACCTCGTCTGCTTCACGTTTATTGAACCAGTCGGGGTTGTACGGGCCATTTGCCTTGGGGTTTCCACCCCTCCTAGGATCTTCCTGATTGTCTGCAAGATCCTGTACAACCTTGTCTGCTTCACGTTTATTGAACCAGTCGGGGTAGTCGACATAGCCATCACCAGCCTCCAGGGCTTGTAGGGGTATGTAACACCAACTCCCTCTCACTCTCCTAGGCCTCAATAGATAGTGCTTGCCATCTGTCATTCAACTCGCCATCTCTTTCTCCCAAGTTTCCCCTATATTTCTCCTTACACATATGTTCAACATTTCGATAAAATCGAATTGAGTTTGGACCCATTATGGCCCATAACCTTTGTCAAGAACTCATAGTCGCCAACAAGAAAACCCCGACTTATTTTGTTAACCCCACCCACCCTTACTTGTGAAGTCGGCTGAAGTTGTAGTAGCTCGTCCCTGAAGTGGCTAAACACCATGTCCATACAATATTCTCATATGGGTCGGTGGCTTGGAACATAGAAATGATGTCTGTTTTATCAGCGGAATTGGAATCTGTGAAATTGCACACCTGTACGGCCAGTTTGGTGCTAGGACCACCTTTCTCCCCCTGGAGACAAAAGAAAGAAGAAAAAAAACTTAGTAATCAGGCAATTTTGTTTGAAAGACGGAACAAATTTATCTTTGATTTTTGGGGTTGAACAAAGAATTGACTAGAGTGGGCTTTGAACCAACGACCTCCGGATTAACATGCCGGTGCTCTACCAACTGAGCTATTTCGCCCTATATTGGCGGTGTCCCTATTTTGTCAATATCTTTGTTCGGGGGTGCCTGTCAGAAGCCATACAACCGTTTACTGCCGTGTAGCCAGGGATCACACCCAAATTACAATACAACCTGTGAAGCGGCAGCCAGGGGATCACCTTAAGGGGATGCAACTTTTTGACTTTTTATCTTTGCAAATGAAAATGTATTCTGAAGTTGTATGAAAACACTTATCACAAGCATGCTCAGGATTAATATGTTATGCCTTTAATAATACTATTGACAAAAAGTTAAAGATAACTGTTGCATACCATTGCATACACGTTTTTCTTAAAAATACAATCCTTGTAGCATGAAACATAAAAACACTCACAATGTTTATGAAGGTTGTATCTAACCGTACCCTCAGCCACTCCAAGCTGTCTGGCAAATGTTCTTTCATTTGCTTCATGGCAATGAACTTTGCCTTCAGCATGTTCAGGGTTGATGGTGCCTGTTGGTGGTGCCTGCTCTGCCCTCTTCTCTGCTTTTGACTGGCTTTGGCCCAGCTGTGTTAAAATGCTGTGGCTGATTACAGTTGATGTTCCTGACTTCTTCCCCTTCTTCTTGGGTTGCGGAAAAATAATAAATACATGTTTAACTATTTTTCAGTCCTTGAGCAACTAAACAACCAACAATTTTTTAATGACAGACCTGATAAAATTAATTAATTAAAACAAACAAAATAAAATGGAAAGCCATCTCACAAAATGGCTGTCTCATGATCATGTCCATCAAGTTTATTGCCCTTCTTCTTCTTCTTCCTAAAATGTGATTTGTATTGTTCCGTTCGCTTTGAGCAAGTTTACCTTGACTGATGCATGTACATCTACCGAGATGTCCAATGAGGTGTCCAGATCGATGTCATCGCTGAATTTGACCCTGTGACCACTATTTGACGCCGTGACCCCTGCTTGACCTTTTTGACCTCTTGAACTCTACTTGACTTCTTTTTGACCCCACTTGACCTCGTGACCTCTACTTGACCCCGTTACCAATTTTTTAAAGACCGCCTGAACTTTTCCCTAAACTAACCTATACTAAATGGTGGTTCGTATCTTGCTCATCTCTCGTCTGTTGTCCTAGATGTTTTCATTCTGATCAAGGAGTGCTGCAATGCCTCTCAAGCGGCGTCTTGGGACGGCTGTTGGCGGTGGCGGGTCGTCCTGCTGTTGATCATCATCGTCGTCGTCTGTGTGTGGTCCGGGGGGAAGGTCCTGCTGCTCCTGTTGTTCGTCGTCGTCTGGGTTTAGTTCCTCCAGAAGGTCGTTGACTCTTTGCTCTTGTGGAACCGTCCACTGAGCGAAGAAGGGGTAGTCTGTCTGGTGGGGCTGTCTGATCTCTAGCAGGTGGTGTTGTTCTAGAACATCGCATATCTGTTGAACGTCGATGTCTGAAATGATAAAGAATATAACATTATAATCAACATTGAAATTAAATAACAAGTGTAAGAATGGGTTGGCATACCTGCCAGCTTTGAGGAATGAAAAGAGGAATTTAGTTGAAGCAAAATCAAGCAAAATCATGTGATTCTCACAAAAGTATGTACCCTGAGTGTGCACCCTAAACAAAATATTGAAGAAAAAAAGCGAGAAAAATGTTGTCTGGATTTTGGGCCAGCATTACAAACGTTAAAAGGCTTTAAAGTTTAAAAAAATAAACTGCAGCATAGACAAAGTATTCTCAGAAACATAGGGCACAATTCTTACATCGTAACAATGTGTTGTGCATCCTCATTTTCAAGATATTTTTGTGGCATTCCTTAGAGTAATTCCACAAGCGCGATGCGTCGTCGGACCATGGTCGGACTGCCATATGTCGTGTGGGAAAACCATGTGCGCATAGTCTTGTCTCAAGCTTTTAAAAACTATAAATGTCTATGTAATAACTCTTTAGAAAATCTTTACCGGTGTGGTCTCTACAGTATATGTGCGTGGGACAATGTGGACCTTCATGAAGGCAAAATTCTGCAGTTGCTATTTCTTCCTTGCTGTGAGAGGTTGGGTAACCTGGCCTGA
Source organism: Asterias rubens (assembly GCF_902459465.1). Classification (NCBI taxonomy): domain Eukaryota; kingdom Metazoa; phylum Echinodermata; class Asteroidea; order Forcipulatida; family Asteriidae; genus Asterias; species Asterias rubens. The sequence goes on from NC_047063.1 coordinate 6,596,895, forward strand.
CTTGGTCTTGTACAGTTTTCCCACTGTAGTCCGCATGTGTTTGAACCAGCCCCTGATCTGTCTTCCTGTGGAACTGAAAAAGAAAATACCAAATAGCTCAAATAATTCATGGTACATTTCTTATTAAAATCTTATTAACAGTGTCTTTGGCTAGGAGCTTATCAAATATCGCGTATGTTAAGTTTGAACTTTGTTTTGGTGCATGCATTTCATCACAAAATTGGTGATGTACCTCTTGTAATGTATCTCTTTTTTTAAGTTTAGAGAATGTGTGGTAAAACCAAGCCTAAGCCCCTTATTTACACACGATCTTCAACTAAAAGCTGTTCGAAAATACCATTAATAAAGTCTTATTAACGGTGTCTTTAGCTAGGAGCTGATAAAGATCGCTTCTGTTAAAAGTTTGAACTTTATTTCAGAGCACACATTTTATCACAAAATTGATGATGTACGATGGAATATTTCACCGTGCATCACCAATTTCATAATGTACCCTATCACTTTTTTTTGGTTTGGATTGGTGGTAAGGGCAAGCCTAAGCCTCTTGTTGACAATGTCTTTGTTTACGAGCTGATCTGAGACAGCATCAGTAGGTCTGTTGTTTTTGTCAGTGCACGCATTTTATCATGAAGTTGGTGATGTACGACGAAACACATCCTCCCTTTTTTGGTTTTGATTGGTGGTAAAGTCAAGCCGAAGCACCTTCATTTACAGAGTCTTTGGCAAGGAGCTTATCAAAGATTGTATCTATTAATAGAGACAGAAATGGAAAATTTCAAACTGCTTCAGTCTTTGTTTGATGCATTGCAAACAAATAGACAATTCTATGTTGTTTGACACTTAAATGGTTAAAATTGGTCAAGGGGTTCCAGAGATAAAGTCTATTTAGTGTGAGCAATATTGATTGTGTCCGTTACATTATTTCAATTGTATTTATTGTAAAACCTGAAGACAAAACACATTGTTTATGCTTTATAAAGAAAGTAAACAAAGTAGTAAACAAATTGCTTTGGCCATAACTTTGCATAGGAAGTTTATTACTGTCTAATTTTTTTACATCCAGTAGTTATAACACATAACTTTTCCATGGCAGAGTTTGATAAATAACCGGCACTAATTGGATTAAATTCTGTTGCCATGGAAACAAAGATAACAGTTAATAATCAGTTAATGCCCTTATACCATAAAATATGATAAATTAAGATAAACAAACTGGCAGATCAATTCCTACACACCAAATAGTACAACAATTTCAAAACCTGTTTCAAAAATTTGATCAAGATCATTAATTATTCAAGTTTTAATTTGTTTACCTATTATCATCAACTCATTCGTTAGGTAAACATATCAGTAAACAAATTGAAATGTTTGTAACTTTTAATTGCATTTCAGTACAGACTTGATTTTTTCAGGTAGTGAAGTGATGAAGTAGCAGAACAATATAAACCAACATCCATGTTACCCTATGTAGATAAAGCTTCTGGGACTATTTCTAAGTTTCCTTCTCTGTAATCATCAACCAATCTGTATGAATACACCGCATCATCATTCTCATAAGTAATATTGTACCAGTCAGGAAAGCCAGGTACTTGACTAATGACCCTTCCTAAATACGAAACCTTGTCCATACCTTCTGATGCAAATGAGTGGTTAACAGTCTTACCAATAAGAAGTGGAATAGAAATGCTGTCTTGATCTTGGGTAACTTTTTGAATTGACTGTCCTGCACCAACAGATAATGCAGCGTCTATAAACTTAAACAAATGGTCCCTAACAATCTCCCATGGTTTCGGTTTACCTTGTTCAGTAAAGGCGAACTTTTTGTCTCCCTCAACAAACTGATTGAGTACTTCTCGTCTAAACTGAATTTGCTTTTTACACGCCTCATGTTTTTCTCTGTTAGTGGTGCATTCATTCATCTTTTCAAAGACTTTAGCTTGGCTCTGCCATAAACCAGCATCAACAATTATACATGTTAAATCCTCTTTTCTCTTGACTTTATTTTGCTCTGAAACTTCCCTTTGCTTTTGTTTTTCTGTTTGTTTTTTTACAAGCTCTTTGTGTCTTTGTTGATCTCTGTTTTTCATTTTTTCTCGCAGGTCCTTGCTGGAACTCATAGCTTCATTTACAATCTTCTCCAAATTTTCTGAGGAGAAGGAAGAAATATAATCAGCAGTCTTGTTGAAAACAAACATCACCTGTGCTTCATTAGCTATAGAACTAGAATTAGGTCTTTTTTTGAGTAAACAATCTAGGTATCCAAACACTCGCTCTGGCAGTTTGTTGTGTTTAGGTGTAGATATTGTTTCCCCTTGAAAGGTTTCATCTTCTTTTAGCTTGTATAATTTCCCCCCTGGCAGATACTCTACTGTAACACTTATAAGCTGTTTTAATACAACAAGTGTATGATGCATCATGGAAATAACTATGTCGTCATGAATCCAAGGTTTTGAAAGTGAATCAAATATCTCATCTTTTGTTATTAGTGTTTCTTGAAAACATGTTGTTTCACACCTCACAAACTCTGCTAATTTTTCATCCGATGAAATACAAGAATCAAGAAATGAATGTAACTTAGTGTAATGATCACACATTTCTAAAATGTGACCACAGTCCTCAGTTATTTTCCAAAGTGGTGCAGTTATTAATTTATTCAAAATTCCCAAAACTTTGCATCCAGCCAAAAACAGAGGAACCTGTATGTCAGCATGCACTACCTTTAATAGAGCATTACCTTGGCCATGAACATTATGAAAAAAATCGAAAATATGATCATGGATATGAAACACACATCCTCCTAAAAGAAAAATAACATTATAGCGGTTTCCCCTGAAATTCTGTAAGTATCGCTGGTTAATGCCTTTGTTTACCATGTAGGTTTTCCATGCCCTGTGGCATCCACTTTTTTCGTCTGCACCTTTTGCCAAAGCTTTACACGCATTCCTCACTAAACGGACCGTACCGCTATCGGACCCAAAGATTTTAACACCAGACAATAAAACGGCACCAACTCTGTCTGAACCCAAACGGATACTTTCAAAAATTTTGAAAGATTTGCTAATTGTCTCAGCCATAGAAACTAATAAATGCAAACCACAAAAAAAATTGTTCATTTGAGATAATTTTGTTTTTGCAGATTTCGAGAAGTTGTTCCATCCTTTGATGTACAGTGGAAGGCATGACTTTCTGTAGGTTTCAAGAATACTGTTAAATTTTGCTTCAGTTGCAGCTCTGTCGCTCATTGTGTTTTTAATTTGACAGAGTATTTTATGACCTGTGTGTGCCGTTTCATTGTCTGGTATACATAACATACATTTGTTATATCATCAAGAATAACTTTAAAAGTATCAAGAGTGTCGTCTGCACTCTTTGATACAATTTCCCTAAGTCCAAGAACAAATGAACTCTCCTCATCAGACACTGTGTATGTCATATAAATATCGCCTTCTTTTGGCGTTTCATCCGTCCCTAGAGTCAAGTTCTGTTTTTCAGTTAGTTCTTGCATTTGATGTTGGGAGATGAGCAATCTTTCGTCATTCATGTGCGAGACTGTTCGGTCGGATGGTAGCTGATCAGCGGTCTTGCCTACCAGGTTTAAAACTGTTTCAATTGCCTTACCCACATTCTCAAAACTAATGTGGAGAGACAAAAGTTTGTAGACGCAAAGACGAGCTTGCGGACTATAGGACAGTTGGCCCTTATCATTCAGTTTCAACAGTTTTGCAACACCAGATTCTTTATCCTCCAGCAGACTCTTCAGATGTGCATTCGACTCTTTTAATTGCAGTATTTCTTCTTTGGCCAAGTTAAGCTCTTCCTCCAAAGTGTCAATGGTGGTCTCCGTGTCTGCAATGCTTCCCTCAATGGACTCATCTAGTTTTACAAATTTGTTCTTGAGACGTTCTTTCTCTAAACTTAACGAGCCCTTTGTTTTCTTAAGTGAGGAAACTTTTCGTTTTTCTTTGTCTAGTTTTGTGGAGACTTTATTTAGGGTGTCATGCTGTTCCTTAATCAGAGATGTTTGCCTCTTCTCTTTTTTGGTAATAACCTTCATTTTGCGAGGGGATGGTCTCTGCCTCAGTCGTTCGTTTTCCTTAGTTAGCTCATGGACCTCCTTTGCCAAGCTTTCGCTGACATCTTTCAAGGTTGCAAGTTCTGATGTGCTTGATGATGAAGAACTTGCCCCTGGCCCTGTTGGTCCCTTTGTGACAGCCACTGTATAGGGAGTCTCCTGCCACATCGTAAGTCTCTCAGGATGTGTGCTTTTATTCTTTAGGAAGCTTAGCCGTTCTGTTTTCAGCCGGTTCCACTGGAGTTGAACGGCAGCTTCACTTGGAAGATCAGTCACAGGCTTCTCCATTAGTTGTGCCAACCAAAGGACGACATCTCTCCATGTGATGCTCTTGTCTTGTTTCTTGAGTTGGTATAACTGGTGGAGGTGCTTGTTAAGCAGAGTCGATGGCTTCTCATTCAGCTCCTCCCCTGTTCTTAGAATGGTTAAGTCAGCTTCACTTAGAAGCGGAGATGGCCCAGGGTTTTCTTCAACATCACCAGCCAAAAGAAGATTCAGCTGCATAAAGGGAATGATTGAAGTTTCATTCGGTTCATTCACGTTTCCACCCATGTCTGGTGCATATGGATGTTGAACGAAATCAACTGCCACCATTCCGATAAAAAGGAGGCAAATCATCACACCAACTGATGGACCAGACACATCACTCTGCCACTCATGTAACTGGCCAGCTTTCCTTGACGACTTGGATGGAGGCATTTTGAAGAGACCTACTCTTAGCCGCCATACATCAACAGAAACAGGCATTCTGAAAGATAATAAAAAAGGAAAAGAATTAGCAATGTCTAAGTTGCACTGTTTTCTTTAATATTTGAAGTTACAATAAATAAATACTTAGTAACAAATTTATCATTTGTAATGCACATCAAAATTAAGCTTTAATCAAATCGGCCTACACAATAGACTTGTTTGTAAAACCTTTTTTAAAAAAACGAATTGCTTGTAGGAGAGAAAAGGTCTATGCAAAACCAAAACAAATCGTAATGATTATTTAAAAAATCAAAAAAAAAAATCAATTTTTTATAATATTTTCTCAATAATAAACAAATATAAATAAACAAATAAACATATAATTTAATACTAAACATTGGTCCCCTCTTATGAAATGTTAAATATATAGAAGATATTTCCCTTACCTTTAAATTATAAACATTTTAAAGCTCCACGAAATGTCCGCTAAAATTGTTGCACACACAGCGTGCGTGAGCCGAAAGCCTACCGTGCTGCACGCAATTTTGACGGCAGTGAGTTACACGGACCGCTTCGCTACGTTCGGACTGCTTTATTTCGAATCCGATTGCGTGCACATTCTAAAGAAAAAGTTTGATGGACAGATTGAACCTTAAAATTATCAAATTTAACGTTTATTTTTGTGTAGGTGAACTATAAATATTTTAATTTCAAGAAACAAAACTTACCGTTTTGAAGATTCTACGGAAACACGAAAAAAACTACCGATTTTGATCGGAACTTTCGTCGATGGTAGCTTGTCTTTTCTTCTTCACATAGGACGCTTGGGCACTCACATTTACCCACAATCCTTTGCAATGCAAGTGTTTTCCCCTAGCGCGAAAAGGGGTTGAGGCAAAAAAAATTTTGTGCAGGGTTTCGTGACACGCGCAAAGGAGATGCGCAGTTGCCGATTTCGGTCTCTACTATTAAGTTGGTACTTTGTATCAATGCACTCATTTATTCATGAAATTGGTGACTTACGATGAAACACTCCTCTCTTTTTTAGTTTTGACATTGATTGGTGGTAAAGCCAATTCCAAAGAATCATTTACTCCTCTCTCATTCTGAATCACTGACAGCAGTCACAGAGTTCTGGTCATTTTCTAGACCAGCAGAGACTGAAGCTGCAGCTGCAGCCCGCTCTGCTCGTTTCTTTCTCCCTCCATCCCGATCAGCTGTACCATTGAGCCAGTAACTTGGTTCTTGCTGTGGTTTGTTTCTCCAAGTACGAAGCAAGTTTGCGTACGTTGTTAGCAACAAACTTTCCTGTCCCCCTTTCCACTGGTTTCTCTTTATGAATGGACTACCACCTACCTTGAACATCATTTGTGAGAATGAGACCAACTGGTTGTATTCCATGTTGCTGTTAGCTATTTTCTTATGCTTGGTTTGTGCTGCTGGCTGTGGTGTGTTTCTCCAAGTACGAAGCAAATTTGCAATGGTTGTCCAAAACAAACTTTCCAATCTTCTTTCCACTTGTTTCTCTTTATGAATGGACTTCCACCTACCTCGAACCTCATCTGTGAGAATGAGACCAACTGGGCGCTCTTTTCCTATGCTTGGTCTGTGACCTGTGGTGCTGGCTGTGGTGTGTTTCTCCAAGTATGAAGCAAATTTGCGTAAGTTGTCGGCAACAAACTTTCCTGTCCCCCTTTCCACTGATTTCTCTTTTCGACTTTATGTATGGACTTCCACCTACCTCGAACATCATCTGTGACAATGTGTGAGAACGAGACCAACTGGTTGTACCCCATGTTGCTATCCGCTCTTTTCCTACGCTTGGTCTCCTCCTGCCCAAGGCAAGGCGGGGTCGGTTTCTCTGCTACTTCGCTCGACCCAAGGCAAGGTCAGTTTGTGTGCTACAAGCAGACGTCTGTACTGTTCTCCACATAAGGCGGAGGAGCTTTCCTGGATGGTTTGCCTTTCTTGTTCGTAGTAGAAGACATGATAACTCAGGAAAAACAATGTCAAAACTCTGTTGTAGTAATTGTAGTGAGGTAGCGTAAAACTAAAAGACTAGAGTGCGTGAATACACGTGCGAACAGACCATACCACAAAGAACAAAGGCATGTTTCAATATTTCGGCGATGTATTTTTGTGCTGGGACATAGGCTCATTTGCATTTTTATGAAGGAAGGAACTTTCCATTTTATTTAAAGGATGGTTCAGATCTAATTAAATGCAACACTGCAGGGTGAGTCTCTCCTCCTACGGCTTCATACAATTCCAATTATAAGTCAGATAAGACCCTTAACATAATTTGAAACTGTAGTTGATGATGTGACTGAACATTTCAGGAACAGCACATTACCACAGTCTCGCAGGGTATTATGATGACCACCCAATCCCCACAGAACATTTGGTACTTTATTGATGAAGTTGCATTTTAGTCGTTAGATCGCATCTGGTGCCCTTTCTAATTCGCTTTGAGTCATTTTCAAAGTGATGTTTTTGTTGGATTTCAGCTCAGGATATGGCTGTTCAGGTTGATTGTAGTTGATGAAGTGACTGAACATTTTAGGTACAGCACAACCACGATTCTTGCAGGGTTTTTATGATGACCATCCAATCCCCACAAAATATCTGATACTATTTTGATGAAGTTGCATCCTTGTTTGAATGCATCTGGTGCCCATTTTAATTTGTTACGACTCAGCCACTTCAAACAGGATCATTTTTTTAAAGTGATCTTTTTGTTGGGTTTCAGCTCCGGGTTACCACCATACACCATGCCAAATGTTAAAATTATGTAGCTTCGCAGCACTGCAGAGACACACTATCTTTTTCTGTAACCTATACATTGCACACACACCCCTTAGGAAAACTCGTTAGCGGGTTTCAACCTTTTACTTTGTATTGACATGATTGATCAACATGTTAACTTGCAGTACTGTAAATGTGACAATATTTTTGTGTCATTATTTTTAATGAATAATAATTTGTTTGATTTTAAAATTTATTTCTAGGAATTTTGTTTTTCACTCCTTGCCAAACCCAAATCTTTTTAAATGAGGTCACTGATAAGATCACAATTGATTAAACATTTATCTTTTTGATCTTAAGACCAACATGTATGGACCTATAAAATAAAAAAAATAAAAATTGAGATACACTTGTTCATTTTGGCAATTTCTTTTACAAAATGCAAGTAACTTTTTAATCTGTTTTTGATTGGATTCATTTGTTTTGTAATTGAGCAATTGTATTTCTGTATCTCAAACTTTTGACATACTTTTGTATCTGACATACATCCCTTATAAAAAATCCTATAAGAATCTCATAGGAAACTATAGGAATCAAAGATTCAAAATGTATGAGAATCCTATAGGAATCCTATTTAAATCCTATAGGATTCTATAGCATTTGTAAGGGATGTTACGGAGGCTCTATCTCTGTGCTAATGGGCCCGTTTGACCATGTAGTTCTGGGTGGCTGTTTCTAAAGATTTGGTCAAATGCATCTGTCATTCAATTAAAGGCCATTTTTTGTGATACAAAGTATTTTCACCGACAGAATGACGTGTGCAAATTAAATTCAATAAAAAGTTACACGAAAGTCTTAACTTACTGACATCTTTAGACCATTATGAGAGCCACATTCCTCTTTCATGCTACATGTATTGTGATTGAATTTTGTTTCCATTCCCAAAGGTCACTCTTTATGTTGTCACCCTTTGCATTTTCCGTTATTTGCAGTCACTTCTACCAATGGAAGTTATCTATTAAAAACCACAAAGGTAGCCGTTTCTACTTTTTTCCCTTCTTAACGTTGTCTGACAATTTGACTTAAACAGATAAAAGGAAAGTAAGTCTGGATCTTGTGGTTGACTTTCACCTTTAGCATTACTACAGGTGATTTTAAAACTTGTCTGTACATTTGTAAGTAGTTTCATAATATAAATAAGTCAATTGAATCTGTGTGCAGGCGCACAGTTTGAACTAAGTTAGAATTTGTACTTTAGTTTTGCCCTTGCTCTAGTTTGTATGGTACATGTTTGTTTAAAAAGTACTGTTTACTCTGTGCTTTCAGGGTGGTGTAGACAAATTGACAAGTACCACAGAATTCAGCAGACACATCAACACCACCTTGTAAAGGGCATGATCCTTTGGTCTGTAAGTTAAGATTTTTGTGGTAACCGTGCTAGGAAAGTTGGCTTTAGCCCCTTTCAAACGAGTGCAACTTAGCAAGGGTTCCTTACTAAATTGTAGCATGGTTGTAAAATGTACAGTGTACCTTGTCATGTGTTAAAGGAAACAATGTTTTTCTACTGAACAAGTTCTCTTGCAAAATCTTGTCTAAACTCTGCTACATTTTACACTCACGGTAAAATTAAGCAAGGGGCCAAAGTTAAATGGCTGCAGTGTGAATAGCACTTTGATCACCTCTAAAGCCGTCAAGCTTGTAAGTTTTAGCAATAGGCACTGTAGTACATGAAATACAAACATAGGCAAAGGGCAATATTTTATTTGTTTTTTAAGGGACATATGGACTTGAATTGAGCGCTTTGCGTTTAGCTGTAAAACAGAGCATTTGTTATGAAATGAATATCTGGTTGAAAATGTGTTTTAAAAGTAGAATATTAGGATCCACACAAATATGCCTCGAAATTGTGTGGTTTTCTTCTTATTTTGTGAAAACTAACAGGGTCCATTTAGTGAAGGAAAAAACTTGGTTCAACAAAATGGCGGACAGAATTAGTAAATAGAAAGCAAAAAAAAATTCATCCACATTTAAATTTCTTGACTTTCAGCCCGAATCGCCCAATCCAAGGCATTGTGTCCCTTATAAGTTTGTTTTTAGTGAATATTTGAGCCAGGGTTTGATAGCAATTTAAGATGTAAGATGTACATTAAATGTTGCTTTCTCAATTGTTTGTAAAGTTTGCATGCTTTTAGACTTTTTAGCCATTCCAACATTACGGTAGATGTGAAATGTATCATACTTGTTCTTTGAACTTTGAATTGTCCAACTTTATTTTGTAGACACTGGTCAGCTAAATGGGATAATGAGATTCCAAAAGGTATTCTTCATAATTAAAACCCACTTCTTGTCATGACACAGGCCTGTATGCCAATTCCTTTTTGAAAGGGCAAGGGCACCAAGGCACTTTCTCCTTGGTTAAGAGGGCACCCTATGTGGGAATAAATGTTAATTTGTACTGGAGCTTTTCAAGGGCACCAAGGTAATGACCAGGGAGGGGGCATGGAGGCAATCGCCTTTGTTGCCTCCAGGAAGTATAAGGTCTGGTAACACATAGCAAGCACAGGCCTCCGAATAACCCACGGAAGTTTGGTGCCCTGTGCTATTGCTGAGGTACCCTTTGCAAAGTTCCAATACAAATTAAACATTGTCCTCATAGAAGTGCCCCTTAGATGAAAGTTTATGTGCCCCTTCAAAAACGGAAATCAAGGCCTGCAAGTATGTAGATTTAACAGTTCTTCGGCAATTCATATTCACCAGGATGTAGGGAAGCCGTGGACTCTTTATGTAACCATGGGTACTCAGCATTGTTTAAAGGCACTGGAAACTTTTTGTAATTACTCAAGTTAGTTGTTATCAAAAAAACTTACTTGGGAACGAGCAATGGAGAGATGTTGATAGTATAAAACAATCTGAGAAACAGCTCCCTCTGAAGTAACATAGTTTTCAAGAAAGAAGTAGTTTTTCACTAAAATATTTAAATTGAATTTGAGACCTTAATTAGCCGAGGTCTCGAGTTCAAGGCAAATGAAAGCACACAACTTGTTCGACAAAGGTGTTTTTTATATCATTATTCTCTCGCAACTTCGTTGACCAATTAATTAAATTTTTTACAAGTTTGTAATTTTATGCATGTTGAGATACACTAAGTGAGAAGACTGATCTTGTGTCTAGTGCCTTTATACTTCATAAGCATTATTTGAAATGTTTTTTTTTCTAGCCCTGTATTCAAATTTTGTTGTATTCAAAATGTCTACATTTGATTTTAGACAGCATGTAGGATTTAACAGGAATCACTATTGTTTCAGATGTATTATATGATGAGGACTTCCATAAATGAAAAAGAAACAATTGAATTTTGTACTTCTTTTTATTGTTTTTGTATTGTACAAATTTGTCAGTTTTTAATGAACTTTTGGGCCCAGTGACTTCAAAACTGGTACAAATTACTTTAAGGGAAGGTTATACCTTTGGTAATTACTTCCAAAAATTTACTACCATGAAACTTACTTGGCAAAGAGCGCTGAAGAGCTTTTTATATTAACAACATTGTTAGAAACGACCCCCTTTGAAGTAATGTAGTTTCAGAGAAAGAGGTTATTGCTAAAATTTGTATCTGAGAAACTCTCGAGCATCGGAAAGCCCACAATTCTATCCAATAAAAAGATGTTTTTTTTGTTTGCATTACTTTTCTACTGCAAATTCGATGACCAATTTACGCAATGGTTTTCACAGATTTGCCATTGTATGCATATGTTGCAGATTTATGTTGGATACTGGTCTTTGACAATTACCAAAGGGTATACCCAGCCTTTAAGATAACAAGACACACGGTGAGTGCCACATTACAGTGTTTCTTTTAGTTTTTTTTACTCAGTAATAGGAGAAACCTTCACCAACAATAAATAACTTTAAACAAACTTTTAAAAAACATGAAACCGTTCAAAATCGAATAAAAATAAAAAATATATTGGCCTTGTTCTAAAGATGAGTAATATTGTTGTGGTTTTAGGTATACTTTCATGGATCAGTTAAAGGCAGTGGACACTATTGGTAATTACTAATAATTATTAGCATAAAACCTTACTTGGTAACGAGTAATGGGGAGAGGTTGGTAGTATAAAACATTGTGAGAAACGGCTCCCTCTGAATTGGAGTAGTTTTCGAGAAAGAAGTAATCTTCCACGAATTTGATTTCGAGACTCGAAATCAAGCATCTGAAAGCACACAACTTCGTTTGAAAGGGTGTTTTTTCTTTCATTATTATCTCGCAACTTCGATGACCAATTGAGCTCAAATTTTGACAGGTTTGTTATTTTATGCATATGTTGAGAAACACCAAGTGAGAAGTCTTGTCTTTGAAAATTAGCAATAGTGTCGATTGTCTTTAAGGTCATACTTATGACTTGTTATTTGCCATTATAACTGATGAGATATCTGTAAGTCAAAATTATGACTTTCCACCCCTACCCCGCCCCTTTTTACATTTCCATGTACTTGTTCAGAGTGTAGAGGGCGCCCTACAAAACAGGAGTACATTTAAATGTGCCGGGGGAAGGAGTGTTATGAGCGAACAATAAATCACCCTTGAGAACAAGGTTTGGATGCCCACAGAGGAGGCGTCAGTTTGCATTAGGGGAGCGAACAATCGACAATCTCTGGGTACAGTGTGCTGTACTGCACAAAACAAACAATTAGCTGTAAACAGTACATAATTAGCAGTAAAACATTACATCATGACATAGTATTCTTGTAGCACAGTGTACATCAGCCCTACCCCATTCACCAGACGAAAGCAAATTTAAAAGACCACAAGTATGTTTTCTGTGTTAGTTACTGGGGCCAACAGGGGCCTTGGACTTACGTTTGTTCGGCAATTGCTCAACTTGGCCAAACCACCGGAACACGTTTTCGCGTGTTGTCGATCGCCTGAAAATGCGGCGGTAAGTTTCATTCCGATATTTATCGACCAATGCAACTTAAACACCAAAAATTAAACCGTATACTTACTACAGGCAAGGACCTCTGTATTATTTAGTTTTTACTAATTATTAATTAACGCGTGACGAAAAGTAGACAACCCAAACTTCAAAATATTTGTACTAGCAGAAATTTGGATTTTACTTTTGGTTTGGACCAAACCAAATTTCAAAATTTCTCCTAGCAGAATTTTGGAGAAAGGGGATCACAAAGACAATCTGCAGAAACAAAGAGAAAAGGTGTAGGGTAGACTAGCTCGAGGACCGAAGTAAAATCCCATAGCAAAAGTAAAATCAAAAATTCTGCTACACAACACAATCAACAGTGTAGTTAGTAGAAATTTTGAAATTTGGTTTGGTCCGAAAAATAAAATCCAAAATTCCTGTTAGCTATGTCGAAATTTGGAAATTGGGTAGTCTACTTTTCGACCGCCAGTCACTGGCAAAAAGTAAATTCCAAGAAGATTTTGAAAAAATGGTTTTACTTGAAAAAACCTCTCATTTTCTACTATCAAAAAATTGCGTTGTCAACTTTTGGTCCTCCATACATGTATGTGCCCCCTTTCATCATATCAAAAGTTGATAAGAGTTAGACAGTGCAATCTCCAAAAGATTTTATGTTTTCTTCCATTGGCTGTGTACAAATCGTGCCTGCAGTTTGTTAACATGTGATCCTGTTGTCATAGTCCTGGTACAGTGGTAGGACGTTGCCTGCAACGATGGATGGGGTCCAACCTGGGCTAGTGATGTCACAGGTCACATCGTCTATACAATTTACAAACAATGCACAATCAAAGTTCTTAATTAGTACAGAGCCCCATCCTAGTTTATGCTGGAACTGGGTACCATGCATAAACAATAACAACATATACCATGACCGGGTCTTGGATGTTGTGTTCTTATAAATATTCCTTCATCATGGACTGGTTTGAAGAAACATGAATAATTTGGGCATAAATAAATTCATTTGTGTCGTTTCTTGTCAAAAATGTACCGTATCCAACACTTTTTCATTCGTATGAAACAAAATAGTATCTAATGTACTCATATGCAATGCCTCATAAATCCTTTGTAATTTACTCAAATGATTCCTTTTTTGGAAAAAGTTTCCGTACGGCGCCACCACTTTTTCACTCGATATCTAATTTGACCTTCAATGAGATATCCCTTTTTGTAAAAATGAGTGAAAAAAGTGGTGGCGCCATACGGAAAGTTATCCCTTTTTTTGTAAAATAAACAAGTGAAAAAGTTGTGGTAGGGTACATAAATGTTTCCGTTCCCTGGACCCTTGATGATGGGAAGATCACCTACATGTAAACAAGTAAACAAACAAATAAAGGAGTGAGTTTCACTGAATTGAATACCTTTGATTTGAATGAAGTAGTATCTGACAAAAAGAGGCTGCCACTATTCAGATAGGCATACATTTATGAGCAGTACCATTATGGAGCAAGGTTTTACAGCTTTGATAATTATAAATACTACGTTATTTTTCTAATTGCAGGATTTGCAAACTATCGCCAGCAACAACCCGGCAGTAAAAGTTCTTAAGCTAGGTATGCCATTTTAATTTGTTGGTAAAATGATATGATTTATAAAATAAAGGATACTGCTGGTAATAGTTTTCTTCTAGAACCATAGTAGCGACAGTAACGTAACCCTCCTCGCCACTACTAGAACCATGGAGGTGTGTGTTTGCTGACGTCCATGTGACCATGTCATCTCTGGACTTAGACTAAAACCCGAATTGCCGTGTGATAAAGGCCCGAGCCCCGGTTTTTAAACGGCCATGAAAGAACTAGTCGCTACCCTTTAATTTCCTTCTATAAAAAATCAAGACTTGAAAGCAGTGGACACTGTTGGTAATTACTCAAAATAATTATGTAGAGGCCTCATGCCTAAATGCCCCCCCCCCCCCCCAATACAGAATTCTTCAAATTAATGTGCACCACGGAGTAAACCTTCTGGCTTACGACGGGTGTAACATTTATTAACATAAAAACTAACTTGGTAAGGAGTAGGGGGAATGGGGAGCTGTTGATAGTACAACAAATTGTGAGAAACAGCTCCCTCTGAAGTACATTAACACATTTTTCGAGAAATAAGTAATTTTCCACGAATTTGATTTTGAGACCTCAGAATTAGATTTTGAGGTCCTGAAATCAAGCATCTGAAAGCACACAACTTCGTGTGACAAGGGTGTTTTGCAGTTTGAAAAAATCAAGCAATGACTTTTAAAAAAAGCACCATCTAAATTTTCATCTCGTTGAGATCTTTGAGCTTGCAATGTTCTCCCCCTTCGATCTGTTTAGATGTGGCAAATAAACTGACCTACAAAGACACAGTGCACGATGTGGAACAAATCGTCGGGGATCAGGGATTGAATCTTCTGATTAACAACGCTGGGATTATATCCAGGGGTAACGTTGAGAATGCATCAACTGAAGACATGGAGAGATTGTATCAAGTGAATGTCGTGGGAACATTGGGGGTGACTCAGGTAAGCACTAGGCCTGTATATACACAGTGGTCAGACATTAAATGTTAATTTAGAGTTCAAGTGCGCACCATGGTTTACTAAAGGTATTTTTTCAAGTTGTTGTTTCTATGCAAGTCGCCAGTCCAGACACACAAGGCCCGAAGGCCACTTTCAAGGAACACAATGCCTTGGATCCGTTGAGTTGGTTTTTGAAAACCATTCTGTAACCATTTGTTATAGAATGCATGTGGGTAGAAAGACGTTGTAAAAGTTGAATACAATGATCTACACAAAGATGCCTTGAAATTGCGTGGTTTTCTTTTTACTTCGTCGACTAACACGATCGGCCATTTATGGGAGTCAAATTTATTTATGGTAGTCAAATTTTTGACTCTACACAAATGACTGGTTAGTTCGCAACAGAAAAGGAAAACCGTGCAATTTTGAGCCATACTTGTGTGGATCATTATATTCTACTTTTAAAACATCTTTCCAACCATGCATGTTATAACAAACGGTTACAAACGCTCTTTATAGACCAACTCGTCTGATCAAAGGCAACATGTTCCTTTAAGATTCTATTTTTCCAGGGGCCGTTATCACCTACATGTACTCTTGGGGCTGAAACATTCCATAAGGCTGTAGGTTCGGGTATCATCCATCAGACGGAGCCTGGCTAGTAGAGCAGAAAGCACTACCTCCCCAACTTTACAAAGCAATCATGGTTAAGTGTCTTGCTTATGAAACAAGTGTCCTGAATCCACACTCCGCTGATTAGAAACACCAGAGCTTGAATCTGGTGCTCTTAACCGCGAGGCTGTGATGTGCCACGATCTTGACTGTTTATTATTTTGGCTCGATGCTAGGCTGGTTGACTATCTGTGGTCGACCAATTGGAACCAGCCTCAAGACCATGGTTCCTTCCTTGGTTCAGATAGCCAAAAATGCCCTGAGAGACTTTGGACGTTAATTAGTGACCAACTGGCATTTGGCAAAACTGAAAATAACGGAAAACTAAAACATTTAAACTGAAATATCACAATTTTGTTTATTTACAGGCATTCCTGCCCATCTTGAGGCGCGCTGCATCTTTCACCAACAGTGATGATGAAACAATGAGTATTGAGAAATCCGCCATTGTTAATATCTCTTCAATCATGGGCTCTATCACGTTAAATAACTCCAGCTCGGCTGTGGCATACAGAACATCCAAGGTACGACCAATGCCATCTCCTGACATCATCTAGATTGTCTAAAGCCCTTTTCACACTACTCTCTTTTCGGAAGGCAACCCAAGGCTCAATTTTATAGAGCTGCTTAGAGCATAAAATATTGCTAATAAAAAAATTTCCGCTGAATGGGAATTAAAGAGTAGTGACTCGTTCTTAAACTGCTGTTGCTGTGTGTTGCTGTGCAATAAAGGCCCTCACCTTCCACTCGGGCCTTTATCACACGTGCGACTGGTGTCAAAGTCCCGACTATTAATTGCTTAGTCGAGTCGGGATTACTGTATTTCAACTACATGAGTTCGGTTAATGGTGCCGCCACGACTTCCTGCGACTGTTGGTGAACGAATTGGGTTGCCCACGACTATTCTTTACAACATTGTTGCAAATTTATTTTGTGAATTAAAATTACTCGCTTACATTTGGATGAGACTGGGACTAAAGCAAAATCAGGAAACCATCTCAACCTTTTTACTTTCCCTTTCATTACTAAAACTGAAAGTGTTTTGTTTTCTTTCTTAGGCGGCTCTTAATATGCTGACCAACTGCATGTCGATTGAGTTTGCTTCGTATGGCGTCCTCGCTGTTGCCATGCATCCTGGATGGGTTCAGACAGACATGGGAGGTGTAGACAAGGCCCCTGTTACTCCACATGAGAGTGTGAGTGGTGTATTAGCTACACTCGACAAACTGAAAGGACTAGATGCTTCAGGCAAGTGTTATGAATACACTGGTAGAACATTGCCATGGTAAGCAAGCACTTCTTAAAAATCTGTCTTGTTGTACAAGCAGTGAATGGGATCTGGCAAGCCTCCTTTGGTTAACTTGTTGCAACTGAATACTGAGTATACTGTGCTTACACATCTGTGTGTAAGCAAAAAAAAAAGGTAACTGTTAAAGGTGCAATTTGGGTTGAACATGGTTTAGTAATTGGGGCTCTACAACCTTAGGTTGAGCTTCATATATACAAGCATTATATCAATCAGAACAAAAATATTAAAATGTATCAAGGTACGTGCTATGAATAAGTTTAAATTAAACATGTACAATTTTTTTATAACTTTATATTCACCCAACAACCATACAATATTAATATACAATGTAACAACACAAACAAGATATGAACCTGGAAGGGTGCAATTGAAAACTGTGTAACACTGTCCTAGGCTCAACTGAGTATAGTTAAAGGAACTCGTTGCCTTGGATCGGACGAGTTGTTCTTGAAAAAGCATTTGTAACCGTTTGTTATAAAATGCAATGGTTAGAAAGATGTTGTACAAGTAGAATATAATGATCCACACAAATATGCCTCGAAATTGCGTGGTTTTCCTTTTACCTCGTCGACTAACACGGTCGGCCATTTATGGGCGTCAAATGTTTGACTCTCATAAATGGCCGACCGTGTTAATTCGCAAAGTAAAAGGAAAACCACGCAATTTTGAGGCAAATTTGTGTGGATCATTGTATTCTACTTTTAAAGCATCTTTCTAACCATTTATTATGCATTTTATAACAAAAAGTTACAAACGCTTCTAACAGACCAACTCAACTGATCCAAGGCAACGTGTTACTTAATCAATGCAACAATGTTCTGACACATTTCAGAAGTCGCCGCCAAGGTTTTAATCCAAAAAAGTATAAATGTAGATCGTCAAGGTACCCACTGCAGGGGTAGCAGTGCACTGCTAAAATAAAGAATTTGAACTGCCTCTTGCTGCCGCGCAGTTGGGTAAATTCAAGGGTTCGAATCCCACTAGAGTAATATGCCTTAATTTTTTTCACAGAAGTTGGGGAAAGTACCAAGTATACAGTGCTTACACAAGGGTAAGAGCCAAATAAAACATTTCATCTGCCAAATGTTTTCCCCACTTTCATGCATTTCAGAGTTCATAGGCAATCTTTAAAACACAGGCCCAAAGGAGTCCAAAGGATCACCTGAAGTGCATCACCATGATTACAGAATATGTACAATAACTGTCTGGGCCCTTAGGCCGACCCAGCCCTATGCCGTCAAGGCTTTGCACTCGCATAGTACCCCATCCCCCCCCCCCCCCCCCCCCCTCCTGCCAACCTTCAATTTTCAAAGTTGGAGAACACTGACACGACTGATCACAATATGTACAAGTATGTGATTGTGGCTATAATATTACCAGCCATCATTTACTTTAAAGGCATTGGACACTACTGGTAATTGTCAATGACTAGCCTTCACAGTTGGTGTATCTCAATAACCAACCTGTGAAAATTTTAGCTCAATTGGTCGTCTTAGTTGTGAGATAATAATGAAAGAAAAAAACACCCTTGTCACACGAAGTTGTGTGCGCTTAGATGGTTGATTTCGAGACCTCAAATTATAAATCTGTGGTCTTGAAATCAAATTCGTGGAAAATTACTTCTTTCTCAAAAACTATGGCTCTTCAGAGGGAGCCGTTTCTCACAATGTTTTATACCATCAACCTCTCCCCATTACTCGTTACCAAGTAAGGCTTTGTGCTTAAAATAATAATAGTAATAATTTATTTTTAGTATAGCGTCTTACATAAAAAATCTCAAAATGCTGTGCTAATAATTATTTTGAGTAATTACCAATAGTGTGCACTGCCTTTAAATATAGGCAGTGTCTTAAAGGTAGGGTATACCTTTGGCATTTACTTCAAAAATTAATTACCAGAAAGACTTGCTCTATAAGAAGCACTGCATCTGTTGATTAGTATGTAACATTTGGAGAAACAAATCCCTTCAAAAGAATGAGGTTTTAGAGAGAGAGAGAGATTCAAAAACATTTCAATCTGAGAAACTTTTCTGCATAAAACATCTCAAAAACGCTACCCCCATTTCAAACGTTAAATACAATCAAATGGTTCCAAGGAACCAAAGGTATACTTTGCCTTTAAGATTTGGGTTTGCCTTTAAAATAATAGATAGAGTTGCAAATTTTGAGAACACACCAAGAAGCTTGAAGGCCGTTCTACTTCTTCTGCGCCTGTCCAAGAATTCTAAGTATGTGCAGAAATAGATTGAGGATGTCCAGATAAAGATTGATGGAGGCGAGGATGTATTCTTCTGGAGAGATCTTGTGCATCATCATGTGAATATCAAAGATGATGAAGCAACAAAAGAGAATTGCACCAAAGATAGAGATGAGGAACTCGACTGCGTCGCTCTGAGGCAGGAAGATGTGGAGGAGACCACTCAGGATGAGGATCAGGAGAGCGGAGTACAATCTATGTAAAAAAAAAACCAATATAGGCTAAACAGTTTTGCTGGCTTTATTATCTTTTCCTGAAGGGGTGGCATGTATGTAATAGAAAGGGCGTTGTGGTCGAGCGAATAAGAGCACCGAACTCGAGCTCTGGTGTTTCTGTTCAGCAGAATGTTGGTTCGAGTCCTGGTCATGACACCTGTGTCCTTAAAGGGTGGCTGCAGTGTTTTTTTATTCATTTAAATGACTTTTTAAACCTGAAATATTTTTTTATATTTTTTATTAAATGCGCAAGTATTTTAAAAATGGTTTTCAAGAGATTAGGAGAACCCACCCCGCCCTTAAAAGGGAGCCTTCATTTGCATAAACGTGACGTCATGTCGGTAACCCGAGCCGTCAGGCCCCCTGGCTGTGTGCATATAGAGACGTGTGCACTGTGTGGCCTGGTAATTAGGCGCGTGTAGTTAGGGACCAGACTCTTTTTGCCGACGATATTGTTTGAATTCCCGACGTGACGTCGATGGCAGGGGGGCATGACTTATTCGCTAATTACGCAAGTCAGATATGTCGGGAATAAACAAAACACATTTTATTGATGTTCAATACATATATCAGAAATAAATGACAGTAAAATTAACTTTTTTAATTGTATTCACTGCAGCATCCCTTATAAGCAAGACACTTAACTATAGTATTACTGTTTCTCTCACATATTGTTCAAAAAGACCGCCCGACTCGTATGGTACTAAGTTTATTGGCCCAACGCTAAAATCACAGGCCTCGAGACTGCGGTCCAAGGTTTATTTTCGGAGAAAATTTATCATTGCTTGAAAAATGTCTTGAGAAATAAGTGAGTCTATAACATACCCTGCACCCCATGAGCTGAAGTCTTTCTTACTCTGCATGGTGTACACAGTCAAGCTGAACGTAACCACTAGAGTCAGACTAAAGGCCTGCAATACAACTGCCTTGTTGTAAAACGTCACAATTGTACCGACACTGTAGGCTTCAACCAGAGTCTAGGAACAAAAGCAAAATCAAACAAAATTAGAGGTCAAAAAATGCATGGGAAAAGGTTAAAGGGAAATAACACAACTCTCTGGAATTCCACAGTACAATTTTATGTTAAGCAATTGCTATGGTTGGGGTCTGTGACCATCATAAGCTGTCAGTGTGGGATGTAGTGGCTGAGCGGATAAGAGCACCGAACTCGAGCTCTGCTGTTTCTGTTCAACAGAGTGTGGGTTTCGAATCCAGGTCTTGACACTTGTGTCCCTGAGCCAGACACTTAATTTTAATTCCACCCAGGTAGATGGGTACCTGTGAGGGCAGAGATGGTCCTTATGAATGATTTAGCAAGGTGTGCTACATATTTGGCAGCACAGGCTATATACTCCCCATGGAGCTGAGATGGTTTAAGGAATGAAATAAATGTTGGATGCACTTTAAGACATGGTGTACAAAGCGCTATATAAAAACCGATTATTATTATTATTATAATTATTATTGTGAACTTCACTGAAGTGCCAAGATTCAACTCAAGCTTGCACAAGTACTGTACAATTGTGATTTGTATTGTAATGTCACGCTTTGCCAACATGATCTTGTCATGAGCAAAACCTAAAGCCATGTTCATACTTCCCGCTAGTGCCCATGCGATATGAATATTGACATCACAAATTGGCAACAAATAATTCGCAGCAGTTGAAGTGCGTAACTTTTGCGAAACATTCGCTGCGAACGAAAGGAGAGTTTTGACATCTTCAGGAATCACAACAAATTCGCTTTGCATTCGCATGAAGTATGAACCAGGCTCAATGCAATTTGAATTTGCCTGTCTGAAACCAAAGTTTATATTTTACTTACAAACAGAGCCAGAAGAATCATGTTAATTGGTGAATCTCTACGTTTTACGAATAGAGCGAACAGAAGAGCGAAGGAAGAGATATATGCAAACAGAAGCATCCCCTGGCTGAAATAGAATAAAAAATAAAAACAAACATTATTGCAATCCGCAATGTACCTCACCCATTCATGAAAGCTCCCACCCATAAAATTTCAGTGTCAATTGTGAGTATAAGTACACTGCAGAAATGTGCAGAAATCAGTGCATGGACTAACAGTTCAGTATTCCATGTACAATGTAGTATTCCACGCAGGGTGTGGTGGCTGAGCGGATAAGAGCTCCAAACTCAAGCTCTGCTGCTTCTGTTCAGCAGAGAATGGGTTCGAACCCCGGTCGTGACACTTGTGTCTCTGAGCACGACACTTATTTATAATTGCTTCTCTCCACCCAGGGGTAAATGGGTACCTGTGAGGGCAGAGATGGTTCTTGTGATTGATTTAGCCGAGTAGGACATATTAATGTTGCACAGGCTGCATACTCCCCACCGGGGAGTTGAGATGGTTTAAGGAGCGAATTAAGGCCCAGTGACCAGGAGTAATAATGTGAAGCGCTTTGGGACGCCCTTCGAGTGTAAAAAGCGTTATATAAAAACGGATTATTACCATTTTTAGAATAATAATACTCACTGGACTAATGAGGCACTGTTAACAAAAAAGGATCCTATTAATATGTGTACTTGTAAAACATGACAAGGCCGGATGACCACTTCATGGAGAGGACTACACTTAACTGACCCAAATCAACTACCACGTGGGGCATGTTGCCACCAACTCCCTGGAGCTGAAACAGGGTTACCCCCCCTTCACAGTCCGTAAGGATGTAGGCATAGGTATCATCCACTTTAGGAACATGGTTAGTATGTATGGTTTGAAAAGTAAGTGCCTTGTTTGAGGGCACACGTGTAATATCCAGGATTCGAACCCACACTCTGCTGCTGACAACTCCAGAGCTTGACCACGACACGCCACATGGGGGTGTAGTAGAAATTAAATAAAGACCAATCCAAAGCAATACAGAATACTGCAGAGTATAAAGTAACATTTGTTGTACAAAAGCCATGCACTACACATGACAAGGACATCATACCTGTTTTGTACATAAGCCTTGACGCCATCAGTGTACATAAAAATGGCACACACTACAGTTGTTACCAGCAGCTGTGTACACAGAATACCAAACACTTTTCTCAAGAAACCTGGTGGAGAAAGAGCAATGTCAAAGTGAAAAATAGTCGACCAAAGCAGTCTAGAGATAATAGTTACTGACTCAATATTTGCACAAAAACACAAGTCAAGATCGTTGGACTTGTCCTCACGGGGTGTCGTGGCTGAGCGGATAAAAGCACTGAGTTTGAATCCCGGGTTTGAATTCCGGTCATGACACTTGTGTCCCGGAGCAAGACACTTCACTATAATTGCTTCTCTCCACCCAGGGGTAAATTGGTACCTGTGAGAGCAGAGATGGTTCTTGTGATTGATTTAGCCGAGTAGTGCATTTGCTGCACAAGGCTGTATACTCCCGATCCCCAGGGAGCTGAGATGGTTTAAGGAATGATTTAAGTCCCAGTGACCAGGGGGTAATAGTGTTGGAGTGCCATGAGCGTCACTGCATGATGGACCAGAGCGCCATAATATATAAAGAAGCCATTATTATTATTACCTGTTTGCATGGTGGAAATACTTTATAGAAAGGTTTGCGATAACACCATGTAATGACTTTCTCTAAGTGAGTTGGGGTGGTTCTGAAAAGAATCATTACTTCAACTTGGCGTCAAGATCAGAGGACATCAGAGCATACTGATCGAAACGTTGTGTTGAAACAAATGGTTCTTTTCAGGGATAATTTTCCACACGTCGCCACCAATTTATCCGCCATTAATTAACTCCAAAACCACTGAATTATTTCCTTACCCATTCTGATGGATACATGGGCTGTAGCGACGTTGGTGCCATATCGAAAGTCATCAACAATGCTCTCCACATCAGGTGCTTTGGACGCCATCTTGCCGACAACTCTATAAGTCTAGTCTTCAATGATACACACACAGTGGTGTCTTTTCTTGATTGATGAACTTAATTACTACATGATCAAATTAGAAACAAAAACCACTGGTTAATTTTGCTATCTATGCGACTGACTGTAAAATTTTACTTAATAATACATGTAAAAAGCAACACTCATTATAGTTGCGATAATCGTAACCCTCCATCCTCCCGACGGTCGGAGAGGAGGACCGTCGGGAGGATGGAGGGTTACGATTATCGCAACTACACTCACTACTAATTAATAGTAAATACTAATTTAAATTACTAGGCAAGTTAGCATTGCTAAGGGTTAGAGATGTAGTTATCAACAATAACAGCTCAGAACAGCAACAGAGATTGTATTCACCACATTAAAAATACAAATTGTTGAAGTTCCACAACAATAACAAGCCAGCACAAAAGTCTAAAACAAACATGACAAATAAATAAAAATCTATCCTAGTAAATTTCGGCAAAACAGCACACACCACAATGTGACGGTCCTACTACTTGCCGTCAACTCGTCAACTCGCCGTCAACTCATTTTCGTGCCGTCAACTCATTAAATTTACATGAAAAATCTATAAAAAGGGGGCACGGAAGTGTTAAGTCTGGGCTAAACTAGATATTTCTCATGGTTTTCGGTACAAATTCATTCACAAAAACGACTTTGTGTTGATAAAAAAAAAGTACCTATCATTGACATCTTGGGCCAAGACTAATCATTGTGAAAAAGCAAGATGGCGGCCGACAGTTTTTTGGCTTCGAGAATTTTTTTTCACGAGAAAAAAAATCAATTTTTATTCCGAAATATGACCTAAAACTTACGCGAATGCTCTTTGAGCTGATACTTTACAGTTCTATGCTTCTTTTGTGGATTTTAAATGTATATTGGAGGAGTTGACGGCGAGTTGACGGCGCAAGTGAGTTGACGGCGAGTTGACGGCAAGTAGTAGGACCCCAATGTGACTTTCTATTCGAAAGACTATATATTAATTTTATAGTTCCTGATAAAGTGATAGCTATAATACTAGGCAAAACAGCACACACCACAATGTGACTTTCTATTCGAAAGACTATATATTAATTTTATAGTTCCTGATAAAGTGATAATACGCTTAGTATTTATTAGTATCCATGGATATTATTATGTCTTGTATTTTGTAGTGTCATTTGTATGGAAACACTGCCGTGCCAGTGTCGGCGGTCAAACGACTGCCATGATGATGACTGGCACTGCACTGGCCACTGGTAGTGGTACATTCCGTGTCTGTGACAATGGCCTCTGCATTGAGGAAGTTTCAAATACCTGCAGCATTACATTGAAAGATAAAATAATGGAAATTGTTTATGGACAGCTTACCTTCCCTGTTAAGTCAGAAAATATTTTTTTAGTGCGACGTAGCTATTGCAAAATGGATCAGCAGATCGACTAAACACAGAGATGATTGTGTTTGGCAAAATTGACCAAGAGAGGGCGCGCTTCTTCTTGGCTGATTTTGGGCCAGAAAAACACAACTCTCTACTCTCTCAGCTCCGCTGTCGTTTCTATAAACTAGACTCTAGCATTCTTGCAGAGGACACTGGACAATCATGGAACTATCATCAAAACAAACGCAAAACACCAGTAGGCGTAGGCTTATCTTAGATTTGTGTGACATAAATTGGTGAGTCCATTTCATTTTTTATCCGGAAAAGTTTCCGTATCCTGCCGCCACTTTTTTCATTCGTTATGAAATAATAGTATCGCATTAATGAGATGTTCCTTTTTGTAAAAAATGTTTAAAAGAGTGGTGGCAGGATACGGAAAGTTTGCTGGCAGGTTTTTCCCGGCATTTCCCTCGTTTTTGAAGTTAAACTATGCATTCGATCGGTCGCCGCAAAACTTGCTGACTTTCCCCCAATATTTAGGTCTTGCCCTAAAAAACAAATATTGGGGGCAACTGTCAACCTTTTCACACACTGTTGTTCACTGTTCTGTTAAGTTGATGCTATTTTTCAAAGTGGCATTAAGTGATAATTTTCCCGCCATGATTCGGCAGCCATCTTTGGCAGGGTCCATCTTTGACTCGACCCTGTATTATTTTTGCCAAACGGATTTTGTAAACCCCTAGTAGGGGTTAAAACAAATGACGAATACTTTTCAACTAGATTATTCTAACATGCTAATTTCCTATCTCTCAGGCCAACCATAGTTAATAGGCACTAATACTATTTCTTAAGTATTTCTTGGCCTAAAAAATATTTTTTTAATTATGAATAATAAGCTTTTTCCACTGAATGTACGATTATATTATTACGGTGCACCCTCGTGCTTTGCTGTGTGTGGTTCTTGGGAACTTAATGCTACTTTTATTTTGTTACTGCTGCGGAGTAGATTTCAGCAGTAAAGACAAAAGTCACTAGTGGAAATGTAGATGGCGTCCTCTATCGGCAGGCTTTTACACATGATTCCAAACACTTATTTAATCACCATGTTTTTCATTAAAGTCACCTGGAAATAGAAAACAACTCTTCAAACATTAGAGTATATGTTTCTGAACAATAAAATATTTTGTTGAGTAATTGTTTTGAACGATGTATACGTTTAAAATAATAAATAAAGTTGTGTGGGGGATGACTCCGCCTACCCCTTTTGTGACGTTATCGAGGCAGACTTTGCCTCGATCGAACATCGAGCGCACGTACGTGCATTCACGTCCTAGTTGTGAGTTTGTACGTTTCGAGAAAAAAGAAATTCTTGCATTTTCCCGGCAATGTCGACCAGGTGTATGGCTGCTGGATGCTAGCAAAACAATTAAAGATAGGGTCAGTTCGCAAAGTGGTCCCATCCGACGTCTTTTCCAGCGCCGTGCGGCAAACACTTTGATTCGGAACACAGTATACATTTTGACATAAAGAGAAGAGTTCTAAAACATGACGCCATCCGAACAATTTTTCCATGGTGTGGAAGTCGAAGAAGGTACCTGAAAGACGTAACGAACCTAAAGGAGCATTTGCCTTACGTGAAAAAAATCAGGGTTTGTTTCAACTTTGG